>NC_057808.1:169875009-169899361 GCF_018294505.1 Triticum aestivum
GGACCTCCTACGGTCGAAACGGGGGTCCTATTGATCGGGAGGGGTATGGCGTACCGCAAAACGGACAAAACGGACCTCCTATGGTCGAAACGGGGGTCCTGTTCATCGGGAGGGGTGTGGCGTACCGCAGAACGGGACTCCACGGGATACTCTTCATCTCCACCGTCGACCTCCTCCAGCCTCCACGGGCTATCGTCGACCTCCTCCAGCCTCCACGGGCTCCTGTTCATCCAGCCTCCACCGCGCGCTACTCCACCGGCTACTGTTCAACCACCCCTCCACGGGCACCCCTCCACCGTCTACTATTCATCCAGCCCTCCACACCACGAGGTCCTGTTCAACCACCCCTCCACGGGCACCCCTCCACCGTCTACTGTTCATCCAGCCCTCCACCACACCACGGGGTCCTATTCATCCAGAGGCAATGCCACCACTCACTGTTCATCCAACCCCCCCGCAACGCTCACTGTTCATCCGAGAGGCAGCATCGATCGGCTTCAATTAGCAGCAGTAGCGAAGGAATCGCTCGATCGGGTTCAGTTAACAGCCATCGATCGATCGCTCGGGTTCAGTAACGCGTAGCCTGCAGTGCAATCGGTCGGGTTCAATTAGAGCCCAACGCCTCGCTCGGGTTCAGTTAGAGCCAACGCCTCGCACACACGCGCGTACGTGTACGAGAGAAACGCGCATCGCTCGGCCCCCGACCTCCCACCGTAACCGGGAACTCCCCGAAATTTTCCTCGCCCTCGCTTCTACCACGGTTTTTTCCGTCATGGACGGCCCAAAGAATGTCATGCAGCTGCGTCTCCGGCCCGCCCAGGACGAAAAGCCCATTTTCTGTCATGATTTTTTGTCATAGAAGTAGGAGGCCACCACATCTATGATGACAGAAAAAAATTTCGTTCGGCCCAAAATGTCATGGATGTGTCTTTTTTTGTAGTGCTAGCATGGAGATTGTGCTGAAGCTATCCTCACGACAAGACCACATCCACATCCTTACTACATCCAATGGTTCAACAATAGCGGCAAGGTTAAGGTAACACGTACTGTTCGTGTGCATTTTAGTATCTCTACATATGCTGATTATGTTGATTGTGATGTGGTACCTATGCAAGCATGTTCCTTATTACTTGGTAGACCATGGCAATTTGATAAAAAATTTGTACACCATGGTAGGAACAATCAGTATACTCTTTTTCATAAGGATAAAAATATTACTTTGCTTCCTATGACTCCTGATTCCATTTTGAAAGATGATATTAATAGAGCTAACAAAGCAAAACAGGAGAAAAATAAGAGTGAAAATCAGATTGTGGCAAAATAATTTGAGCAACAAATAAAGCCTAATAATAAACAATCTAGTGTTGCTTCTGAAATTAAATTGAAAAGTGCATATTTACTTGCCACCAAATCTGATATTGATGAGATAGATTTTAGCAAATCTGTTTGCTATGCTTTTGTGTGCAAAGAGGCATTATTTTCTTTCGAGGACGTGCCTTCCTCTTTGCCCCCTGCTGTCACTAACATTTTGCAGGAGTTCGCTGACGTCTTCCCACAAGACGTGCCACCGGGATTACCACCTATTCGAGGGATTGAGCATCAAATTGACTTAATTCCGGGTGCATCGCTACCCAACCGTGCACCATACCATATCGATCCAGAGGAGACGAAGGAGATTATGCGTCAAGTACAGGAGCTGCTCGACAAAGGTTATACACGTGAATCTCTTAGTCCGTGTGCTGTTCCTATTATACTAGTGCCTAAAAAGGATGGTACGTCACGTATGTGTGTTGATTGTAGAGGCATTAATAATATTACTATTCGTTATCGTCATCCTATTCCTAGGCTAGATGATATGCTTGATGAATTGATTGGCTCTACAATATTCTCCAAAGTTGATTTGCGTAGTGGATACCATCAAATTCGTATGAAATTGGGAGATGAATGGAAAACAGCATTTAAAACTAAGTTTGGTTTATATGAGTGTTAGTCATGCCTTTTGGGTTAACTAATGCACCTAGTACTTTCATGAGACTAATGAACGAAGTTTTACGTGCTTTCATTGGACGATTTGTGGTAGTCTATTTTGATGATATACTGATTTATAGCAAATCTTTGGAAGAACATTTGGAACATTTACGTGATGTTTTTATTGCTCTACGTGATGCACGTTTGTTTGTAACCTTAAGAAGTGCACCTTTTGCACCGATCGAGTATCTTTTCTTGGCTATGTTGGTACTCCACAGGGAATTGAAGTTGATAAAGCCAAGATTGAAGCTATTGAGAGTTGGCCGCAGCCCAAAACGGTCACACAAGTGAGGAGTTTTCTTGGACTCGCTGGTTTCTATAGGCGTTTTGTGAGAGATTTTAGCACCATTGCTGCACCTCTCAATGAGGTTACAAAGAAGGATGTGCCTTTTGTTTGGGGTACCGCATAGGAAGAAGCCTTCACGGTATTGAAAGATAAGTTGACACATGCTCCTTTACTCCAACTTCCTAATTTTAATAAGACTTTTGAGCTTGAATGTGATGCTAGTGGAATTGGATTAGGAGGTGTGTTATTACAAGATGGCAAACCTGTTGCATACTTTTCTGAGAAATTGAGTGGGCCTAGTCTGAACTATTCTACTTATGATAAAGAATTATATGCTCTTGTTCGGACCTTAGAAACATGGCAACATTATTTATGGCCCAAAGAATTTGTTATACATTCTGATCATGAATCTTTGAAACGCATTAAAAGTCAAGCAAAACTGAACCGTAGACATGCTAAATGGGTTGAATTCATTGAGACTTTCCCTTATGTCATTAAACACAAGAAGGGTAAAGAAAATGTTATTGCTGATGCATTGTCTCATCGTTATACTATGCTTTCACAACTTGACTTTAAAATATTTGGTTTGGAGACCATCAAAGATCAATATGTGCATGATGCTGAATTTAAAGATGTATTGCAGAATTGTAAAGAAGGTAGAACATGGAACAAGTTCGTCGTTAACGATGGATTTGTGTTTCGTGCTAACAAGCTATGCATTCCAGCTAGCTCCGTTCGACTTTTGTTGTTGCAGGAGGTGCATGGAGGAGGACTAATGGGACACTTTGGCGTGAAGAAGACGGAGGATATACTTGCTACACATTTCTTTTGGCCAAAGATGAGACGGGATGTTGAGCGTTTTGTTGCTCGTTGCACTACATGTCAAAAAGCTAAGTCACGACTCAATCCTCATGGTTTATATATGCCTTTGCCTATACCTAGTGTTCCTTGGGAGGATATATCTATGGGCTTTGTTTTAGGTTTACCTCGAACAAAGAAGGGGAGGAATAGCATATTTGTTGTCGTGGATAGGTTCTCGAAAATGGCACACTTTATACCATGTCATAAAAGCGATGATGCTGTTAATGTTGCTGATTTGTTCTTTCGTGAAATTATTCGCTTGCATGGTGTGCCAACTACTATTGTTTCAGATCGTGATACTAAATTTCTTAGCCACTTTTGGAGATGTTTATGGGCTAAGTTGGGGACTAAACTGCTTTTTAGTAGTACTTGTCACCCCCAAACTGATGGTCAAACTGAAGTAGTCAATAGAACATTGTCTCCTATGCTTAGGGCTGTTTTGAAGAATAATAAGAAAATGTGGGAAGAATGCTTGCCTCATATTGAATTTGCTTATAATCGTTCATTGCATTCTACTACTAAGATGTGCCCTTTTGAAATTGTGTATGATTTCCTACCTCGTGCACCCATTGATTTGTTGCCTCTTCCATCGTCGGAGAAGGTTAATTTTGATGCTAAACAACATGCTGAATTGATCTTAAAAATGCATGAGTTAACTAAGGAAAACATTGAGCGTATGAATGCTAAATATAAACTTGCTGGAGATAAGGGTAGAAAACATGTTATCTTTGCACCAGGTGATCTTGTTTGGTTACATTTGCATAAGGATAGGTTTCTTAATTTGCACAAATCAAAGCTAATGCCACGTGTTGATGGTCCTTTTAAGGTATTAGAGAAAATAAATGATAATGCATATAAACTTGAGCTGCCTGGAGATTTTGGGGTTAGTCCCACTTTTAACATTGCAGATTTGAAGCCTTATTTGGGTGAGGAAGATGAGCTTCCGTCGAGGACGACTACATTTCAAGAAGGGGAGGATGATGAGGACATCAATACCATTGTTACACCCACAGCCCTACTACTACATAAACTGGACCAATTACTAGAGCTCGTGCACGCCCATTAAATTATAAGGTACTTTCATTTCTTGGTAATGATTCTAATGTTCATGAGAATGTGATGCTGCCTAAATTGGATACATTTGTTTTGCTTACAAATGAAGGGCGTGGCATGGATAAGAGGGATGAACACTGGAGTAAGACCAAGCATGGAGATGATGGCATCTGCAAGGGGAACAAGAACGGAGTTACAAGTGATGATTTCAGGACTTTGAAGCCACCATAATGAGTGCATGAAGCCTTGGACGAAATATACAAGATGCCACTTCATAAATTTCGTCCAGAGGCTATTATAGGTGTTGCCTCACCTTACTACTGGGCCAGGCCCATGTAATTTCGAAATACTTGAGTATAGGCTGTTTTTATAGTCCGTATGTGTGGGGAAACAACAGATAGGGTTGGTTTCGGACCCCTCCCCCAGGGGCCACGAAATTCCCCTCCTCTTCCTCCATATAAACAGCCCTTAGGGCACCGTTTAGACTTTGGGTTTTGTTTAGATTAAAAGTTCGCCATAGCTGCGACTTCGCGTACTTCGTTTGTGTTCAACGACCAGACAAAGGCGTCACAGAACCCCACCTTCATTAATAAAGCTTTCCTCTTTTATTTGCAATATCCAGATTGCAATCTCAGCTTCTTGCTTGTTCTTCGTTTGCTCGCAGGAAATAGAGCCTCGTGGTCAGGTTGATCGTGCTCCGGCGTGGTCAATAACCCCTCGGAAGTTGGTTTAGCGATTGCTAAGGCGCGACGTCTTCACACGTTCGTAGTCGAATCGTCAAAGTCGACTCCCACAGAAAACGATTGCTATCTCATCGAAACATCGGGACACCTACGCCTCTATCAAGGCAGCAGCACGCGGCACGACCGGCGCTGCTTTGGGCAGCTGGAGCAAGAAGACCAGAGGTTGAAGAAGCACTATGGCCGTTGGATGGACATCGTACAGTCACTGCATCTAGAATCGTTTATATTGACTAAGTTGACAAAGCCCTTGGTACCCGTCAACTTAGTAGGCCCACAGGTCAGCCTCTGAAACGGTGCGCCCCAGATGTCAGGGAGAGGAATCATTTTTGGGTGGCTGAAGCAAGAATATCCGAGATTGAAGAAGAAGCACGACATCCGTTGGATGGATATCCAACGGCCACAGCTGCCAGAACCGTGTGTTGTTGACAAAGCCTTGCATACGCGTCAACTTAGTTTTTTTAGGGGATGCGTCAACTTAGAAGGCCCACAAGTGTGTGGCAGAGAACATATAGCCCATTTGCGATTTGTAAGAATGTACAGCCCATTTTTTAATTCTAATAGAATTTACTACAACCCATTTACAGTTTGTTAAAAGTACAACCCATTTTCTAGCTAGGACTACGATTAATAATTTTAACCAACCGCTCAAAACAGAATTCAAAAAATTTCCCACATTTTTATGGGATCCGAAATATTTTTATCCGAAATTTCTAGTCAGATTAAATATAATTTCAAAATAAAGTTGTATTATGTTAAAATCCAACGAAATATTGCGCGCGCAACAAGTAATGAAATTAAAATTTTCAAATTCCAAAAATAATATATATTTTAAACTAATTACGCGTTTGGTGCATTTTTTATAGTTACTGCCCAGTTATTATAATTATATCCCATTTATTATTTCTTAAAGTCCATTTTCTTGTTAAGCCTAATGCATACCTCCTAGGAAAGTTTGCAACCCAGCGGGGCGGAGAATAACAAGTTGACCTGGATATTGTGTACAACTGTCGGCCCAGTTGCATTGTTGATGTTAAAAAAAGGCCTGTGTAGTACAATACAACCTAACATGGCTACTCAACCCACATTCAGCGACGCCGGAAAGGCCCAAACAAGGCTTCTGTACAACTTTTTGAAGTCACTGAGCTCAATTAATAACTTAAGAAAAAAGTTAGATTACAGTGGAACCTAATTAAAAGCTGTCACGAGCAAAGAAATAATTCAACGGGTCCCACTTGTGCGTGTGTGTGTGTGAGAGAGAGAGAGACACATCGGTCGATGCTCGTAAATACATCTTTCAGCCATATGCATTGCTGATGCTCAGTAAAAACTTATATAGTTGACACAATCATATAGAACATCATAGCACACTGAACTTGCATACAAAAATTTCACGCAGGCGGCACAATCGGGATGGAAGCAGTGGATCTCTACGGGTAGGGCTATGTTGAAACCAATGAACTCGTACATAACGGTTCATCGTCTTTATCAATGACGGGGAAATATCTTGAATGCTGTGCAAAGAAAACAGACAGACAACACAATAAGTTCTGCTAGCACATTAAGTTGACGTACAACCCTTTCTAAAAAAGTTCAGGTACAAAATTAGAATAGGTCACAATCAAATGTACTGGCACATCAGTGCTTCACACCCATGGCTCGGATTTAACTAGTATTTGACAAGATTCAGTTGTGACCTCAAATTAGAGCACACCCAGGCAGCCAGCCCTGCCTCTTCTCCCAAAAAAGCAGTGGCCTCCGCCTCGCGATGGAGTAGGCCCTGTGCCATCCATCGTTCCGAGCAACACGGGGAAAGTCTGACATTGACTCCTGTAATGGACGTCGTCGACGCACCCTGGCACCAGCGGCGGCGGTAGGACTTCGATTGATGGATTGACCACTTCTTCGACATGCACGAACACTCGATACAGGTACATCCCTAACGTGGTCTGCGGCGGCCTTGGTGGCGACGAATAGTACAACCCCGGTTCCTGCACCGGTATCTCAACACCAATGACCTTTGGTATGGTGGACGACTTCTTCATCCATGCCATAACCGTCAGAGCCCAGCTGTCTGGAGGAACAAACATACTTACGAGCTCACCTCCAAGGTCGTTGATAAGCTCATTCATGGACTCACTGTTCCAAGCACGTCGAGGCATGCCGTGGAAGGTAAGCTTTGTTAAAAACTCAAGCTCAGAGGGCACTGAGCCCCATGCTGGGTGCCACCGATCAAAGCTCACCAACGCGCCATCGCAGAACAAATGCCGGGAAGATTCGAACACACGACTGCAGTCGAAAGTTGTCCGGAACCTGACGAAGAAATCAGCCGATTGCGGACAGACTTCGACGAGCAAGTCACTTATTTGGATGCCGTGCACAATGCCAAGAGCTTTTACAAGGTCGTCCGGCGAGACGGGAGGCCGGTCTCCGTTGATGGTTACCACCAGCACTTTGCCGGCGAACTGGTCATCAAGCGCCGCCATGCCACTGTTGAGCGACAGCACGCAGTGACCGAAGGCAGGACGGACCTCAGGATCTCTGGCTCGGAGATCCGCGTTGACTGGCAACATGATAGTGCGCTTGAGTACATGGAGTATAGGAGGGGGATTTGGGGGAACTGGAGTAGGAATCGAGATTCCAGAGGTGGGGGAGGGGCGGGAGATTGGGGATGAAAAGGTAGCATGAATTTTGAACACACGCCAATATGCTCTTGGCGCGCAAGCGCACGAAAACACCGGTGGCGCCCACATGTCGGCCTAAGAGTCCTTATTCTTTCTTTTTTGGAGAGCCCGGCCTTTTTTTGAGGATCTTTGAGAGCCCGGCCTGAGAGTCATAATTGCGTTACTACTCAGCCCATATTCAACGACACCTCACTGGCCCATATTCAGCCCATATTCAACGACACCTCACTGGCCCAAACAAGTGTATATCATCGAAAAGACACTGAGCTCAAATTATATAACTTGAAAAAAGGAGATACACTCTGAACACTGAAGAATGGTGATGCCCTCATTTAGCCCACCAGTAGTTCGAGACAATAAACAGTTCGAAACAACGATATATACAACATTCAAACACTGATTAGTGACTACTACTGACATAAACAGCAAGACATGATAGTTCATAAGAAGTCTTGCTACACCACCAAAACGCACCCATCTGCAGCGCTCAGACTCTCGTGATCCAGATGAGAATGACATTCTAAACAGAGGCAACTATTACATAGTAAGAGTGACATAGACGAGGATGACCAAATGACAAGGAGTATGCATGACAAAACAAAGAACTACCCATCCAGAATAAACAGCAAAGACAACAAAGTCATTCGAAGAGATGATCCAACACCATCATAATTTGCAGCCCCGCTTCAGCGACCAATGATCCGGAGACACTAGTACTCCACCCTTTCGACGAAACAGCCCAATTACCTATCAACCTGAAGGCTTGAACCACATCACTGCCTGTCGTAATTGAGACATCCAAGGAACAAAGTTAATCTGGATGACTTTGCCATTCTCACCTTCTTTTGGCTGCAGGCTGTATCGTTGACAATCGGGGGAGTTTGCTCCCGAACTCCTAGGGCTCGCCGTGTAGACACAGTTTTCCATATCAAACAGAGCCTCTCTGCCATCAAGGTCCTTGCCAACGGTGATCTCCTGGTTAATCGGATAATTGAGTCTAAGAAAAAGAGAGTGTGAACCAAGGATGTTTACCCGCCTCCGACTAAAAAATCCTGAAGGCCCCAACAAGCTGGTATCCTGCTCATAGACATAATAGCCACTGTCCGGATACTCACGTATTTCACGGTGCTTGTATACAGTGGGGTTTTTGCAATATAACTTTTCCGGCTCATGTGTCCGAATGATCATCAGTCTTTTGTCGTCGTCTGATCGAGCGAGGAACCAGTTGTGCTTCCCCGTTATTGGCAAAGGTGGTGTGCTTACAAAGGGCAGTAACTGTAGGGGCACTGCATCATATCAAAAAGGACAGGCATTGTTAATGTAAGATCAGCATTGTTCAGAGTATGAGTAGGATAATGCAAGAAACAACATTGATATGTCTCTGTTGGAAGTGGGAGGAAAATACAGGGAAATGTATACTGGGTTCGAAAATATAGAAGTGCCATGCATGGTTATACTCATGTTATCTCGCAATTGATTCTTCACAGGAAACTACCATGTCATGCATGTTATGTAATCATGTTCTATCCTCACAAACAAATTCTTCAAGGTAACTAACAGACCATGCATTGTTATATACTCGTGTTCTGTGGGCAAATTTTTTGTGAGGATATTATTCTAGCCATTGATTGCTGAAGGGCGAATATAGGTATGTACACATGGTAAGCATTATAGGATTTCACTACTTCCAAATATAGAGTTCTCCATATGCACATTTACTTCCCTAATGTATGGTTAGATGAAACCAATAGTGTGGTGCATGTTTCTACATCATGAAAATGAGGAAAGTAACATGGCCATTGATACACACTCATATTTAGTAGTAGTATATAGATTACTGTAAAATAAGGAGAATATCCATATATTCCTAACCGTTTGATTATTCAGGGGTACAAATTGGCTGTAATGACATGGTCACAATCGCATGAATTAACTCATTCCAAATATAGCTGATTTACAGTGTCTCTAATACATTGCCATAGTTCTACTCAAATTCTGCTCAAACAGGGATATGCCAATCATCACAAAAAGTTCAAACAGTGTCATGGCGTCATCATTAACATGAGACGGAAACAACTTACGTGGTGCCATCTGCTTTGTCGATCGCGTAGATGATGCCATTGTGTTCAATAGCATCACAGAAGTGTGTATCAGCTTTGACGATGATCCACTGCAAGCTGAGTTGTCTCCAGCTAAAGAAGGCACTAGCGTAAAGATAGGCGAGTCCACGGTCGAACAAGACAATTAGCTTGAAGTCTGCGTAATTTGCATGTCGTGTGGGCACTTAGCAGATTACAATCTTCTGCAAAACAAGGTCCGTCCAACTGACGTGGTAATCTAGATGACTTGTACCACGATGGTAAAACTCTATATAATCCAACAGAGGAAGGATAATCTCATGGGAGGTCTGGAAGTTCACGAGCACCAACTTTTTACCGTCTTCTCTAAAGGCAGCCATCCAGTGGGAGTTCATGCCGACCCAGTACATACCTGCCAAGAAGTTTCGGGCGATGGTGATCGGATCGAAGTCGAGGGAAATGATGTACGACGACCCAGTACATACCTGCAAAGAATTTTCAGCTAATGGAGATCAGATTGAAGTCGAGGGGCATCATGTACGCCTCCGTATCATGGTGAGCCAATCTCGCAAGACCAGATAGCAGCAAGCAGGGTGTCTTGAAAAGCTTAGGCCTCGCTTCGATGATGGCCGTGTGCATGCCCCTCGAGCATGTAGCTAGCCGCAGGGCGCTCAACATATCCATACACGAACAACAGAGGTCGAGGACGTCACTGGGGAGATTGCTCCAATCGCGGCTCATATGGATGCTGCGCGGTTCGCGTTCGGCCATGGTGGAGTTTGGAAGGTGGGGTTTTGGGGGGCTTGATTTACGGGGGAGAAGGTTGTCGGTGCTGGAGCGGCTAGCGAGGGAATAGTGGTACTGGGGGAGGCGAGGGTACGCGGGGGCACAGTGAGATGATGAAGAGTGACCTCAGGATCTCCGGCGAGACGGAGATGGAGATGGAGTGGTGCTAGGGGAGAGGGAGACGAGGCGGGGCATGCTATACAGCGGCGGTGACAGCGACTGCACAGTGCACAAGGTGAGGCTGACTTTGGTAACCCGGACACGCCACCTGGACTGGTGTCACCTCGGGCGCAGGGTCTTGTCACTTCACTGTGTGGACCGGATGAATAATAGTATCTTGACCATCAAGTGTACCACAGTTGTACTACTACTACTAGTAGGAATAGTAGGAACATGAGTAGTACTCCCGTGCTAGCATGCCTCTGGGTTCACTTCATCCTCCAGCTATCATCCATATTACGAGCAGAACCAAATTCTCGTGCATGCGGAAGCGCGAAGGACTTTTCTTTTTTGAGGATAACCGCATATTCCTTAACTGTAGTAGGAACATGAGTAGTACTACCTCCGGTACTCTTTTGTCTGCGCATAACTTTTTGCAGTATTTCTCTAATTAGTCTGCGTATATACCCTTTTGCATGCGCCCATTTCCCTCCATGCCCCGCATTCACAGCATTAATTAGCGTACGCATGAGCAGCTGCAGCAAGACTCCAGCCAATAAACTGTAGCATGCAAGTGGGCCATTCTGTGCGCGTGGGAGAGAGAAAAGGAAACCGAAGAGCCTGTCCAATCCATTGCATGCAGCAGTCAAACCACCGTAGCTCTCCTCATGCATGCACATAACTTCTCCCATTTACTTCTCCATCGGGAACCGATTTTCCTCGGCTTTTTCACTACTCCTTGATCTTCATTTGCATCCAAACCACACTGCATTCACATTGTTTTAACCTCTTCACATCCTCCTGGAGTAATTCCAAAGCCCCTATAAATAATCATCTTCTTCAGTTAGACTAGCCATCTAATCCTAATTCTCCAAACCATAGCCCTCCGGTCCAGCGGTTCCAAATGGCAAAAGAGATCGAGATGCAGGTTTTTAGCGTCCAACATGTCCTCGTCGAAGGCTCGTTGAGCATAGTTACCACAGTCACCGACCACCCAAGGGTTGTTCGGAAGTGGATCAACAATGTATCCAACTCCCTCCAAAAGGTGGAGATGAATGTCATCGGTCTCGACGCAGAGTACACGGAGAGTTCCACTGGGAAGATCCAACGCGCCGCTGTCCTTCAGTTGTGCCTCGAAGATGATGTTTTGGTGTACCACATCATACACGCGCCCTCCATACTAGGTGAGCTTCACGATTTCTTGTCTCGGGAGGACATATACTTCTATGGGGCAGCCATCGCAGGGGACAAACAGAAGTTGGAGCCGTACAACCTTGATTTGAAAAGCATCGATGACCTACAAACCAAAATAAAAATTCCTGTAGAAGATTGTGATAAACCGACACCATCCCTATTCGACATAGCAAATTTTGTGCTAGGAACAAATCTTCAGAAGGGTGACGAGACGCTGGCATTAAGGTCGTCTGGATGGGAGAATTATCCCTTGACGTACGAGCGGATAAAATATGCTGCCCTCGATGCCCGTGTGAGTTTCGAGATAGCTGCAAGGTCCAGAGAGCTTGTTGCGAAGTCGTCTCCCACAGAAAATGAGAACCAGCAGCAGGGCATTATGGATGGATGAACTATTTCCTCTCTTGTAAAAAAATATTCCCTCTCTATGTATATTGATATAGATGGACTATTTCGATGGTGTGCATGTCTTTGGAACAAGTAGTAGCATGGGTCCGCTTGACTATAAGGAACTATTTATCTGCCTAGCTTTCTCTACTACTCCTTCCAATGATCGGTATGCAATGCATGTGTCCGTAGACATGACAGCTTGTCCATGGAAGTTCAACTACGGCGACCATCACGTTTCATCCACTGCCACTCGCGATTCCCATGACGCCGCTCCAACCCACGACACCACGTCCCCGACGTGCGTCTCACCCCTCTCGGCCGCACCGCCCCTCTGCCTTTGTGTGCATGACATGTGGGCCACCTTAAATGCGGCGAGCATCAAGTTTCTACCACAGCCACATGCGATTCCCATGACGCCGCACGAACCCGTGACACCACACGTCCCCCGACCTGCGGCTCACACCTCTCGGCCCCACTGCCCCTCTGCCTTCGGGAGCATTACATGTGGACCAACCACCTGGCGGGTCCACATGTTATTGACTCAAAGGCAGGTGTAGTAAGGCGCTGAAGCTCAGTCCCGAGGCCCCTGAGAGGGAAATGTAACTCCTGCGCCAGGCTGGTGCTACCGGTGCACGAACTTGGGCCAAACTCGAGATTTGTTTCTTTACTATACATGCACGCAACGATTTAATGGACATTGTAATCTCAACATGTGATGGGGAGCTCTAAATTTGAATTTGAAACTTATAAAACAAAAAGATTCAAAACAAATAAACTGGGAGAGAGGGAGTATATCGTAGGATGTGTCCCATACGAAACAAGTCCCCTGGTTTTAGAAAGGAGCACAACGTCTTTGTACTCATATGGCAACAAATCGGCCGCAGACAGCATGGTCCACCTTTGACCGCCATGTGCAAGGTCCGTGCTATCTTATTCAATCTCACCATGGTTCCATCGTACAAATTCATGCGGTGGCCCGTTGCATGGCTGATCCCAATGTTGGACAAAGGTTCTACGGGAACGGTGTCACCGTTGTAAATGATGTGCAAATTGATGTTGGTACCCTCCCGTACATATGCAAGCCAATCTCCACTCGCACCGAGCCTAACTTGTGAAACAGTGGGCAGGGGAGAATTAGGAAATGGACACGGAAGTAGTCTTTAGAATGCATTTACTACGTGATCAAACTCATCTTACCTGCTCATCGGAGGAAATCCGAGTGCCCCTCAACGTGGGCATCTCAAGGGGCATCAACTTGCAACCACGGCGACCATCACGTTTTGATATACATGTGTCACCAGACATGACAGCTTGTCCATGGAAGTTGCACCACGGTGACCATCACGTTTCTTATTTCTACCACTGCCACACCCACACGCGAGTCCCATGACGCCGCTCCAACCCTACCTGTAAGCACGACGTCCCCTGACGTGGACATGGATCCTCTAACGTGGATATCACTGCCTTACCCTGCCTTTCCTTCGCTGACTGGTGGGACCCACACTTGGGGGTCCCACATGTCAGTGATAGAATGGTAGGATTGTTCACCTCAGGGGATCCTCATCCCCCCGACGTGCCCCTCATCCCTCTCGGCCCACCGCTCCTCTGCCTTTGTGTGCATGACATGCGGGCCAGCTGAACTGCGGCGACCATCAACTTTCTGCCACAGCCACACCCGATTGGACACGGTTTGCCTGCTCTGCAGCTGTGCTCCGGTCCGTACTCCTGCACCATCGAATTTTCATTCAGTGGCTGTGACACATTTCGTCCCGGGCATCAATCCTCAGCTGGAGTACTTCTGTACTACAGGTAGTACCTGCCGGTGTGGCCATCTATGCCCAGCTGTGGCACCCTCGCCACGGCCACACCACCACCGGCCGGTTCATCTCGAACGAGTGAGTCGCGAACCACACCACCATGAGAATGGCATGTGGGCCAGCTGCATTTAAGGTCCGCATGTCATTGAATCATAGGTCGGGCACTAAGCCACTGAAGTTCGGTCCCGTGGGCCCCGAGAGGGAAATGTAACTCCTGCGGCAGGCCTTGTGGTGCTCCCGCGGTACGAACTCGTGCCAAACCCGGAATTTGTTTCTTACTACTACCAACTACTACCAACTACTAGTAAGGTACACGTGCATTGCACGCATGAGATTCTGGTGGTTTGTGCATTATGCTTCTACATGTGGAGTCTTCTAGATTCTACATGTGGCAAAATCTGGTGGAATGTAGATGATATCCAACGGCCAGTAGTGCTCGGATTTGCCATCTTTGTACCGTCGGATTGGCTTCATCCAACAACCAACTTTCAAAGTTAGAGCATGATTGGTTTGATGCCAAAAGTTGGCATGCCAATATTTGGCAAATGCCAAATGTTGGCTAGTGATTGGTTGGCTACCAACTTTTCTTCTCAACCTTACAAAAAGTTGCCAACATTTGGCAAATTTTGATTTTGCCAAATGTTGGCTTGCCAAATATTGGCAATGCCAATTGTTGGCATCAAACCAATTATGCTCTTATTCACACACTATATAGGGGTATAGATGTTTGGTTTGTAGCCTAAGGTTGCCACGCCTAAGCTTAGGCGTGCCACAATTGTGTTTGGTTGCGTTCTCGTCTCAGCATAGTTGTTCCCTCTTCATGCATGCTCAACTCAACACCCCTCTTCATGTATGCTCTCTTCATGCATGCTTCTAGTGTATTTGTGCTAAGCTAGTGTGGACTCATGCACCCTCCATACACTCTACCAAACACCCAAAAGTGGGTCGAGAAGGGAACTCTTGGGATCATGCACCCTTCATACACCCTACCAAACACACCAGGCATGTATTTGGTTCATTGCTACACTTGTGGCTTGCCACACTTTTCTAGCTACATGGTCCACATGTCATAGACTCAACTTCTTGCCAAATCTTGCCACACTTGTGGTGGCCATTTTGTTAGCCACATTTTTTATGGGATACACACTATGCCTAAGCTTAGGTGTGGCAAAGTTAGTCATGAATGAAGTTCAACCATGGAGTCTTCTAGATTCTACATGTGGCAGAATCTGGTGGAATGTAGATGATATCCAACGGCCAGTAGTGCTCGGATTTGCCATCTTTGTACCGTCGGATTGGCTTCATCCAATGACCAACTTTCAAAGTTATTCATACACTATATAGGGGGTATAGATATAGATGTGCCGGCCCGTTGCAATGGATCCAAAGTATATCAGTTTAGTGGAGTGCACTCTAAACACATTATCTATTTATTTTTCTCTAACCTTTCGTAGCCATGCAACCAAGCCACATAAGCTTCATGGGTGCCCCCCACATCATATTATTCATACTATGTTGACTGAAAAAAAGATAAATCACCCAAAACAAGATCTTCCCTTTTTTGTTCCTACGATGCTGTGCCGTGCACGTATCTACTAGTTGTATAGTGGTAGTACAAACTTGGTACTAGTAGGAGTAGAGTAGTACGGAATGCTCCTACTCTATCAACGAGCCCCATATGACACCAAATTTCTTAGCTTCCGTGCTACAGCTAGATCTTCCCCTCGTTTCTGTTTTCCAACCCGGCAGCGGGAGGGGTGCGGTTTGCTCAACAGCGGTCCCACATGAAAGTGAAAATGCTAGGCAACACGCCTTCCCTAACTATGTGTCGTGCGGGACGGGCCGTGGAGTACTCCTGATTCCCGGGCGTGTGTGGGGGGAGTGCGACGCGAACGCGCCAGGCCTTTTCCTTTTACTAGCAATGTGCCCATGCGTTGCGACGGATCCAAAGTAGTAGAATAGTAGTACTTGTTCACAAACTTGAAAGAAATCACTCTTGTTTTGATATACTCCTAATATATTACTCCCTCCGTTCCTAAATATTTGTCTTTTTAGAGATTTCAAATGGACTATCACATACGGATTATATAGACATATTTTGAAGTGTAGATTCACTCATTTTGCTCCGTATGTAGTCACTTATTGAAATCTCTGGAAAGACAAATATTTAGGAACGGAGGGAGTACCTTTCACTGAAAATATATTTCTCAGGCTATTTTGATGAGGTGAGGGAGGGATGTGGTTGCTTTCAAGATAATAAGGGGTTTTCTGCAAATTGGAGCAGAGAAGTGGGCTATTGTTGCAGAAATGCCACAACTTACCTCACAGCCGTTAGATGCAGATCTAATGGTCAGAAACGACGGATGGCAGACACACCGCCATCACCAACTGAGTCTTTTATAGGAGTAGGAGTAGAGAAACATGTATAAATTGTAACATTTTTTTTGGTTCTGCTCCTTGGCACGATCGATAGATAGAAATAACGATTGGAAACGCTAGGGCGGGGCTATTTCCACCAGATAAGCAGGGTATGTAGTAGCTAGGTTGGCGCATCGTCGGTTTGGTCACATGCGGTTCGACATGTTCTAGTGTTTCTAGCAAGATGCCCGCGCATTGCACGAAGTTGATGGAAAAGGTAAGCACACCTTATAAATTGACGGATGGAGTACTAGTTATAGTGATGCATATAATTAAGCAAAGGGATCGCACATGTCGCTTTTGACTGGAATGAGAATGCAACTGCACAATAAGAATTAAGGCCACGATGATGATGCGATCGCAGTGGTGGTTACAGAAGGCACGAAGAAAGTTGCATCCATCAACGTACGGCCTCCTCCTCCTCAACTTAGTGCGCCGGGCCACCGACCGGCGGCTCAGGAGCGGCGGTTTTTGTGGCGAGGTCGAGGTGCTTCTCAACAAAGGCATCCAAGGCTTCCAGCCGGTTGAGGAAGGCCAATGTCGTAGCGTCCTCACTGGACTTGTAGATACCTATGTACACGATTTGCTCGTACACGTGGATGTGTGGGTCGACGAATTTTTGTAGGGCGAGCCGCCTCGCGGCGAGCGCGACCTCCAGGTTGACATTCTTCGTGGCGTCGGCGGGCAGTCGCAGGGCCACCAGTGCTTGAAAGAGGTTCGGCCATGGAGGCCGAGTAGGGTGGCAGGCAATGAGGAGCCCGGGCGTGCGGGCTGGAGGAGTACGGCGATGTCGTCCGCGAGCTTCTTGGGGACGATGAACTTGTTGGTGGTGGCAACGCTCATCTGGTCCAACTAAGAGTCGTAGTTGGCGTCGACGGCGGCCATCCACCAGCCGGTCTCCAACACCGTCTGGAGACGATCCTCGGCGCCATGCCGCAGGCCAACGTCGTGGACCATCTGGCACAGCCGCTGGCCTCTCGTGCGCATCGCCACCACGGGTCTGGAGTGAGCTCTTTTGCGCTTAGTGTAGGTGCTTAGGCAAATGCTTAGGTGCGTACGATATGGTAGATGCATTGGAATGGAGGGGCGCCTTTATATGAGGGCAAACTGCGTTACATTCACATCGTGCAGCTCCTTTCCCGGTCCTCCTCCCATTACTTCCCTCATGCATTAATTGAAGGAGGATGCATTGGCCGTTCAACATTTCGGGAACCGCTACTCCCTCCCTCGTCTGCATTAAAGCCGTATCGGGAACTGCGCTGCCCGCTGTCAAATTGAATAGTACTGCGTCGCCCACTGCACGCCCGGCTGAACACGCCTCCTCGCCTCCATCAAACCCCTCCGTTAAACCCGCATGCAAACCGAGAAACCTACTCCGGCCACACGTCTGTTCATGAGCGGGCCGGAATTAAACGCAACACCGGCGAGCTCCTCCCGTCCGCCCTCAATTTAAACGAGGCCAGACGCCGGCCAAGCTCCTACCATCCGCCCTCTATTTACACGAGGCCAGACAGATAGGGGCAAGAATCGCACCCCTCCACCGCTCCCCCATCTCCTCCTTCACCATTTTCTCCACTCTTCCGATGGCTTCTGAGGAGCCGTTCTCCGGCATATTACCCGGCTGGGTGGCCCGCCGAGCCCTCCGAATACGGGCGAGGCCGCTCGGTGCTTCACCAACCTCGCTTGGCCCAACGGAGCCAGTTGCCACCCCAAGCAGGAGCGTGGTTCAGCAACTCGCCGCTCCAGTTCAGCTCGATGAGGAGTGGCGAGTTTCTCCACACCGGCACGACGACAAGACACACTGGTACGGGCGTCGTCGCTGCTGCATCGTACCGCGCCACCAGTGTCTGCGGTGCCGCGCCTCCCGTGTCTGTGGGCGCGCCTCCCGTGCCTGCGGCAGCGCCATGCAGGCAGAGACAGAAGCCGGGTGCGTGGAGAGTGACGAGTCAGTGGCCAGCTTCTCCGTGTCTGCCGCCATCATCGAGGAGAAGTAGAACACGGGAGGCCACCGCCACTTGGGTCCCATGAAGGCCACCGCCGAAGCGACGACTGTGCATTCAGGTGGTTTCTTTGCTTCTTCGTCTCTTCCGAGGACCTTCGTCGACCCCGCAAGTGTCTGTCGGACATGAGGAAGACAAAGGGATCCGCGAGCGGCCATTTAGATTATGTACTCCCTCTCCAGCTGGCGGAAAATATTTGTTCTAAGAATGGATAAATTGTATGTATCTATAACTAAAATAAGTCTAGATACATTCATTTCTAGGACAAGTATTTCCGGAAGGAGGGAGTATTAATTATACCGAGAGAGCCGGATTGGCACCGCTTAGTTCATGTAAATGTAATGAAATCCATCATGTTTATATGAAGATCCGGCTTTTTTATACGAAATCCTTCATGCTTATATGAAATCAGTCCGTGTTTGCACGAATTTCATCTGGTTGGTTAGAGTTGTGAAAATGTATGCCGCTGGCGTTTGATGTCGTCCTCCGCGGAAGGAAGCGGGAGGAAATTTGCCGGCTGCCGTTGGAGATGCTCTTATGCTGGAAATAATAGAGTGACATCCAATCCATTTGAGTTAATTGCGTGTATGATTGTCTCTCTATAAAAAGTTAATTGCATGTACAGTGTACACGTGACTTGCAGGGTGGCTACAGCTTCGTACAGAAAGTTAAAAAGAAACAAGTCCATCCTTAATCTTGTATTCTAAGTACTCTGTGGGTTCCACTGTCAGTACAGTAGCGAAAGAAGTATATATTACATAAGTAATATATAATATAAAAATCTAAGGTTAAAGATAGAATTCAAACTCATGTCATCGCGTTGCGAGCATCCAGCGCTAACCAGCCCAACACATTTTTGTTGTAGACCATGCTGGAGATATATCTCCATGTCTACTCTTATACTCCATCCGTTCCTAAATATTTGTCTTTTTCAGATTTCAAATGGACTACCACATACAGATGTGTATGTAGACATATTTGAGAGTGTAGATTCACTCATTTTGCTCCATATGTAGTCACTTGTTGAAATCTCTAAAAAGACAAATATTTAGGAATGGAGGGAGTAGAAAACAGAGTTGGTGATGATGGTGTGTGTGCCATCCTGCAATATAGGTCGTCAGATTTATATCTAACGGATAGGAAGGAAACTATGACAATTTTGCAAAAATATACCCACACCCCTCTCCACGTTCGCAAATACGGCCTTCCCTCGTTCATCCTTTTCTCTCACAAGATAAACTACTCATACAAATGCATCTTGGTGTTTTGTGCAACGCACGGGCATCTAGCTAGTTTCTTTTAAAATAGTTACTACGACAATTGGGTTGAAGTGATATATTTTATGTCTGCCCTGAATGATTTCAGAGTCACTAGTAATAACAAAGAAAAGGTTGCCTTGTTGATTAACAGAAAACAGGGTGAAAACTGTCACATGAGGCCGGTAAAAACGAGGCACATTGGGTTCAGCGTCATCGTCAGTACAGTTGTGCGTGCATGAGAAGTCTACATATCGAGGGGGCAACTGAGCGAGGCACAGAGACACAATGTTCGACAGACAAACCAATAGACAGATTACGATCAGATCGACTTGTCACCCTTCTGCTGTCATTGTTGGGGTGGGAGAGGGGGAGGGAGAGAAAGACGTATCGAGAGTGTGCGCGGTAGGCACAGAGGCACAACTAGCGAGTATGGGTGTCTGTGTGTGTGTGTGTTTGAAAGAGGAGTAGATAGATTACTATCAAGATTGAGGTGCCGCCCTACTCCTTCAGTGTCGGGTAGTGTGCGTGTGTGTGTGTGTGTGTGTTTGAGAGATAAGCCAGTCGATAGATTAGTATCAAGATTGAGGTGTCACCCTACTCCTTCGGTGTTGCGAAGTGTGTGTGTGTGGTTGTGTGGGTGTGGGTGGGTGTGTCGGGGTGGGGGGGCAGTGACACTTACAAATCCCTACTCTTATAAAAAAAACAGAGTTGGTGATGATGGTGTTCCTGCCATCCTGCAATATAGGCCATCCGATTTATATCCGACGGATAGGAAGGAAACGGTGGCAATTTTGCAAAAATATACCCACACCTCTCTCCGCATTTGCAAATAAGGCATTACCGCGTTCATCCTTTTCTCCCACAAGATAAACTACTCATACAAATGCATCTTGATGTCCCGTGCAACGCATGGGCATCTTGCTAGTAGGGAGAAGGAGTTTGTGTGACACATATCTAGCTATATTAAGGGATAGGTAGATAGCATTTGTGCGAGGCATACTTAAAGCATCAGGAAGATAAACAAAACGGTGTGCATGCAAGTGCCGGAAAAAATGAAGCGAGAAAAAATGTGTGTGCGCGCGCGTGTGTGTGTGCGTGTGAGAGAGAGAGAGCGAAATCTCAAAACAAAAGGTGCTCTGCTGGAATCCCATTGTATGTATTCATATGGTTCCGGAATTCGAGTTAACCTTAGGCATATGTGTGAGAGACATTATTATACTTTGAGACATTTGTGGTTGTGGGTGGGCGGAATTAAAGGGGTGGGCGTGTTCGACAGAGAGAGTGTGTGTGTTTCTGTGTGAGAGACTTGTAGGACGGGGTAGATGGACGAATTCTAACCTTGACGGAGGGAGACAAATACATGAAGTGCGCGTGTGTGATTCCGATGCCCACAGGGAAATGAGATATGTATGCGTGTGAGAGAGATTGCACAATTCATCCACGTATCACTATCTAGCGATCGTGGACGTGCATCGCTTGAACATAAATCAATATCTTCTTCGTATCGTGGCCAAAGGTACAATATCGATTCAACGCTATAAAGATTGGACACTCACATATCACATTTTTTTCTATTTAAATAAACCTTTTCAGTTGTGCATGCCAAAGTTACAGTGATGTTTCTTCAAACAACCAATGTAGCTATCATGTACATGCACCATTGTTACTCTTGCATTCAAATCATTAGTCTTGGATGATTCAAGGTTCTATTATGAAGTAATATATGTAATATTCATATATGAATTCAACGGGTACGCAATTTATGAAATGGAGGCTATGTAATCATATGAGGTAACACTTTTAAATAGCGGACTACAATATCCATTTCTTTTGGTGCGCCTCTACACTAACACGGCAATGCATTATGTTTAAAGTAAATAACCAATTGCACTAAATTATCTATTTACACGAGAAATACATAGGCTGATTGTTTGATCCCCTTTTTTGTGAACGCGTAACTACACCCGTACGATTGGCCGCGCCCATGTGAACGTCCAAGTTATCGGCACATCATCCCGAGTTATTGTCTTTTTTCTGGGGTGGACTTCACACCAGTTATTAACTGCTGACGCGTGCCCCATGTACACAGTCTTGCATGACCTTCCCGCTAGCACGGTCCAAAATTAGTTGAAACTGGATATGAACGATCCCGCGGGTGGAAAAATCTCCTGCCTCCTTCTAAAAGTTCCGCCACCTTAGTCTTTAGCATGCGAAATTCCCCTTTTGTCCTTGGTGCACGGAGACCAATAGTTACAATACCGCCCTCATCTACATAATAGGTCGGGGCTGCTTTGGTAACTTCCGGTTCCCCCCACTACATGGCACCCCCATTTCCTCTTCGCCTCCCGCAAAAACGACTAACTCCACAGCACCAGAGCATCTCACATCACGCCGTCCGTACTTCATCGGCCTTTCTCCCCTCCCCTCTCGAAACCCTAGACTGCTCATCCACCGGCGTAACAGAGCCCATTCACTGCCAGCAGCGTCCACCTCGCCGGATCTGCTTCTGCGGCCGCATCTACCCCTCCCACCTCCCCTAGAAACAAGTAGACTGCTCATCCACCACTGTACCATAGCCCATTCAGTGCCGGCCTTGTCCACAGCGCCGGATCTGCTTCGCCGGTACTCTTGTCAACTGCAGTGCATCTGCAGTGGCTCATTCATACTCCCCACCGGAGACGCTTCGTCCACACACCCCCGGAGCCGCCCCACCGACGCCCCCGTCGACGGCCTCTGATCCTCTTCGCCGACACCTTCCTCAACCCTACCGGAGCCGCTTCACCGACACCATCGTCAACCCCACCGGAGTAGCTTCGCCTATACCATTCTCAACCCTACCGGGGCCGCTTTGCCAACTCACAAGTCCACGGCCTCAGATCCGCTTCCTCGCACCCTCATCCAACCTACCGGAGCAGCTTCTAACGCCCCGTCCATGGCCGCAGATCTGCATCGTCGACACCATCCTTAACCCAACCACCGGAGCAGCTTCACCTACGCCCTCGTCCATGGCCACAGATCCGCTTCGCCCACACCGTAGTCCACCCTACCAGAGCCGCTCCACAAACACCCTACTCGACGGTTTTAGATCTCCTTACCGGACCCCGACAGCCAGCGCAGCGTCATCACCCTTGACATATCTAACCTGATTCCCACCGTCTGGCAAGATGCCAAGCACCCGCCACGGCCTAGGTACTTGTCACCTTTAAACCCGTCCAGCATCACCTGCCCGATGTACTTCAAATATACTAACAGGTAATTGTTACCTATTATGCAGCTGGCAAAAACTACAAGGACGATGTTTCTTCTAGATCTAACAGCTTGGCCAACTAAGATCCTGGACCGAGGCATTGCTATGATCTTGTAAGCGCGTCTCTCTCTCTTGTATTGTTCTGTGCCTGCCAGCGTGCTTTGCTAGGATTTTTGACCAGTAATCCCTTTGTGCAGACAATGATTTCTACTACTGGCTGCTAAATTAGATATGTAGATGTCATCCATGATACTACCTCGTACCTCCGTTCCTAAATATAAGTCTTTCTAGAGATTCCACTATAGGCTACATACGGAGCAAAATGAGTGAATCTACACTCGAAAATGCATCTATATACATCTGTATGTGGTCCATACTGGAATCTCTACATAGACATATATTTAGGAACAAAGGCAGTACATTACACAAAATCATAGGTGGCATGTAGGAATTCTAGTGCACTACATTAGGCTCCCTGAGAGTGCATGCTAGTCCAGCACACAGAGTCATGGCTAGTTTATGCTACGCACACAATCATTAATTGGTGGTTTAAATATGCGCAAGGGATATGCAATGTATTATCACGTAGAGATGTTTGAAATTAGCCGTGTCAACTTGCAGATAGGGTTACACAATGAAAAAGTACAAGATGTATGCGGCAATTTCATGGAACATCGCAAAAAAGGAGAGCTAGCGGTGAGCCTATACAGTGTGCTATGGTACGTCACTCCTCCATTGCAATCATCGTGACATGTTATTTGTATGTCAGTTCTATTGGCCAAGTTTCTTAGGGACAGTTATTACGAGTTATCCTAAGAAAATAAGCACCTGTGAATATAAGCTCCATGTAATAAGCCAACCAGTTCTTTTCATTGCGTTTTCAGCTTATCTTTGGTATGATCAGTGAAAAGTCTAGATTGCATTATATATTTTCATTTTGCTGCCCATATGAAAATTAATTTGACCTGCAAACATCACAAATTGAACCCAGTGCGGTAATTAATATGATAGGAAAACAGAACATCACTATTTGCTCAAAATGCAAATACAAAGATACCATCTACTTGGCACAATCTACTTTGGTCAATGTTTTCCATAGAGACCACATTGCCTAATTTAAACGAAGAACGCATGACCCACATTTAAATGAAGAACAATTATTTATTGAAATTCGATGGTCCAAGTGGCTGGTTATTATCATATAGCAGCAGCACCTGAAAGCATCATATAGCAGCAGCAGCTCATAGCAACTCATCATACAGCAGCAGCAGCAGCAGTGTGCAATTCATCATATACCAGCAGCAATTCATCATATAGCAGCAGCAGGAGCAGCTCATAGCAATTCATCATATAGC
>NC_057808.1:169899609-169918693 GCF_018294505.1 Triticum aestivum
AGGAGCAGCTCATAGCATCATATAGCATCATCAGGAGCAGCTCATAGCAATTCATCATACAGCAGCAGCAGGAGCAGCTTATAGCAACTCATCATATAGCAACAGCAGCTCATAGCAATTCATCATATAGCAGCAGCAGCTCATAGCAATTCATCATATAGCAGCAGGAGGAGCAGCTCATAGCAATGCATCATATAGCAGCAGTAGAAGCAGCTCATAGCAATTCATCGTTTAGTGGATCAGAATGAAAAGTTGGCAAAAAATCAGAGGAGATCCTCACCTTGTTGGATGAGCTCATCCATCAACAACACCTCAAGGCCACGGCCTGGGAGGTGGGGAGGGGGAATAAGGTGCCTTCTGCCGCAGTGTGGCATCAGGCGAAGTTGTGCAGCGCCTGCCGGAGTAGTGCGTTGGACGAACCACAGTGGAGCAGCTCCTGGAGACCATGAGAATGAGGGGTGGTGCCAGAGGGAGGAGCAGCCAGGGAGATTTGCCCCTACCCGCCGGCCATGTAGCCTAGCTGGACAGAGCATCGTCGAGGACCAGGCCAGATGGGACCAGTGGCGATGGCTCGCTGGAGGAACCCTAGTGCTGCAGGCAGGGGATCGAGGTAGAGGGAAAGGGGAGAGGAGATGCAAGCGGGCAGGGCAATGAACGCTTGCGTGTTTGTTTTTACTTGAGGGTGAGGTGTGACGCGGGCGTCAGCAGTTGCATTTTGAGTGTAATATAGGCAGATAACAGATTCATTTGACTATTCCCCTTCCCTTCAATTTTTAGTGAGGTTCTACCCGAAACACCCCCCCTCCAAAGCGAAATTAGTTAAGCCCAAGCCCATAACTCAAAAATGACTTCTTTACATCTTTTATGGCTTATTTTGACAATAAGCCCTGAAAAGGCGGAATAGAACTGGCCCTTAACCTGCAATTCAATTGTGCGTGCAATGATGAATCACTCCTGCCTGCTATAGTGTACATTTAGGCATCATCATACATGGCATAACCTAATACATGTGCATTCCATTGTAGAATCTGGAATATGCAATGTTTATGTTAGTTCATACGTTGCACATGATGTTTAAATACCCCTTAAATCTGGTCAGTCAAGTAATGGTCTTTAAGCCTCCTTCTTTGCTTCTTTTCTTGATATGTAAGATTTGCTCACACATCTATTCAATTGCTTGTTTGCATCAGCCAGCCATACTAGGACTAATTGCTTTGATTACTTGTTGTTCTTGACCTAACACTCTAACAGAGCTTGTCAACGATTTAAACACTAAGGGTTGCTGTAGTGGGGCCTTTTCTAACTCATAGGTGACATAAAGGTTTGGCTGTACACTAAAGTAGGCTCTCCAAGAGTACCTGGAGATCCAGTTCGAAGGTATGCCTAGTTTTAACATAGTGCAGACATAGTAAATGCTCATTTCATTGTGTGCAAGTGCAAGAGATGCGGCATGTTTCATTATGTGGTGTTGTTTTGTTATAATCTCATCCTTTTGTGTTCACAGTCTGGAAAGTATGCATATTTATCTTCCAAGGAGACGAGTAACTAGTTTGTGTCACCTTTCAGAGGGGGTGCAATGAAGATAAGATTGAGGATTTCGAAGTACAAGATGTTAGGAAGGAGCCTTGCTAGAGAAGTAGGAGCTGCGCTGAGCCTCTTCAACCTGTTAAGGTAAGTCACTGTATCCAACTCAACAGTTCAATTCCTTGTTTGTTTCAGGCATAGTTAATTTGCTCTTTTCAATTGCTTTATTTGTCCTTAGTTAATGAGATGCCCAAAGAATGATGCCTGATGTTGGGTACTTGTATAACTATTAATTGACATAATTAAAGGCCTTACCATTTAATTACTCTGCCGAAGTGTGCCTGAAGCTTTGACGTCTATTAACCAACTATTATTGCATGAGGCTCACAATCTAGTTTATACTAGGCTAATGATTGCATAGATTTGCTTTCTGTAGTATGTTTGTATGAAACCCTCTGCTGTTCATTATGCTCATAAGACTTTAATTGAGCTACAGAATGGCCAACTGCTTGCTTACTTCTACGCAACGTGCTGTCTAAATTTGTAACTTGTCTGTGTTTTGGATTGGGCCCCAACATCATGCTCCTCTGGTGAGCTAAGAGAGATTTCTGTATGCAGGCTGCACAGACTACCTTTTTTATAATTTTTAAAATATCACCTGCTTATGCTTCATGATGTGTAACATTATTGTTAGTCCTATTTTTCCATGTACAAAATAGTCTGTCTTGCTCGCTTCACTGTTGTAACTGTATTTTTGCCCTAGTCATGTGTACTTACAGAAACATTTCAGGATGAAGTGACATCAACATAAAGATCTGCGGGCAGTGCGGCATGGCCGTTACCGAATGATTATGGATTGGAATTGGAATGTGCTGATGTTCTCGAGCATCACCTAGAGGTGGCAAGACAACGTGTACATGATTCTCAACGTACAATCAACAAGTTGAGACTGGACATGCAGGTATTAGATGCAGGTGTAACGCCCATGATGCGGCTATATCTCCCACGTGTCGAGGCACGACTTAGAGGCATAACCGCATTGTGGTATTGTCGCAAGAAGGGTCATCTTCACACAATCCCATGTAATGAACAAGAATGGGATAACGAGAGTTGGCTTACAATCGCCACTTCACACAATACATAAATAAATTCATACATCATCCAAAATCCACACATAGACCGACTACGGTCAAATCCAAAAGAAAATAAGATAACCCCAAATGCTAGATCCCCGATCGTCCCAACTGGGCTCCACTACTGATCATCAGGAAAAGAAACATAGTAACGACCACGTTCCTCGTCGAACTCCCACTTGAGCTCGGTTGCATCACCTGCACTGGCATCGTCGGCACCTGCAACTGTTTTGGTAGAATCTGTGAGTCACGATGACTCAGCAATCTCACACCCGTGAGATCAAGACTATTTAAGCTTATAGGAAAGGATGGTGTAATGAGGTGGAGCTGCAGCAAGCACTAAGCATATATGGTGGTTAACATACGCAAATGAGAGCGAGAAGAGAAGCAACGCAACGGTCGCGAAGCTAGAATGATCAAGAAGTGATCCTGAAACTACTTATGTTCATGCATATCTCAAACCGTGTTCACTTCCCGGACTCCGCCGAAAAGAGACCATCACGGCTACACACACGGTTGATGTATTTTAGTTAAGTCAAGTGACAAGTTCTCTACAACCGGACATTAACAAATTCCCATCTGCCTCATAACCGCGGGCACGGCTTTCGAAAGATAATACCCTGCAGGGGTGTCCCAACTTAGCCCATTATAAGCTCTCACGGTCAACGAAGGATAAACCTTTTCCCGGGAAGACCCGATCAGTCTCGGAATCCCGGTTTACAAGACATTTCGACAATGATAAAACAAGACCAGCAAAGCCGCCTGAATGTGCCGACAAATCCCGATAGGAGCTGCACATATCTCGTTCTCAGGGCACACCGGATGAGCAGTCCGTACAACTAAAACCAGGCCTCAAGTTTCCCCGAGGTGGCACTGCAAAGGGCTCTAGTTTGGACTAGCACTCAAAGTAACACTGGCGCGGGGGTTTAAATAAAGATGACCCTCGGGCTCGCGAAAACCCAAGGGAAAAGGCTTAGGTGGCAAATGGTAAAACCAAGGTTGGGCCTTGATGGAGGAGTTTTATTCAAGGCGAACTGTCAAGGGGGTCCCATAAATCACCCAACCGTGTAAGGAACGCAAACTCAAGGAACATAATACCGGTATGACGAAAACTAGGGCGGCAAGAGTGGAACAAAACGCCAGGCATAAGGCCGAGCCTTCCACCCTTTACCAAATATATAGATGCATTAATTAAATAAGAGATATTGTGATATTCCCAAATATCCATGTTCCAACATGGAACCAACTTCAACTTCACCTGCAACTAGCAACGCTATAAGAAGGGCTGAGCAAAAGCGGTAACTTAGCCAAACAACGGTTTGCTAGGAAAGGATGGTTAGAGGCTTGACATGGCAATATGAGAGGCATGATATAGCAAGTGGTAGGTAGCGCAGCATAGCAATAGAACGAACAACTAGCAAAGCAAAGATAGAAGTGATTTCGAGGGTATGGTCATCTTGCCTGCAAGGTTCTCAGAGTTGTCGAAAGCTTGATCCTCGTAAGCGTACTCAACAGGTTCCTCATTCACGAACTCGTCTCCCGGCTCTACCCACAGCAAGAACACAAGCAATGGAACCACAATCAAACACGGGAAATGCACAAGCAACATGATGCAAAACATGCATGATATGCGAGATGTGGTATGCGATGCATATGCGTGCTCCAGAAGAAAAAGAATGAACAAGGCAGCAACTTGGTGAACCAAGTATGCCACTGGAAAGATGAGATGATTTTGGTCGAAATCGATATAAAGATCACCGGAAACGGATGCACGGTTTGCAAATGGCAAGCAAAACAAGAATGACACGAATCTGCGATTAACAGCATGATAGCACTTAGAATACATCAAGTAACTACGCTACAGCACCCCTACATAGCAATAAAGCATATGGCAGTAATCTACAGGAGATGCTTGACAAAATATGAACACTGAGCTACGGCTAGATCACAAAATAACAGGTACAAACAAGCATGGCAAAAGTGCAAAAGATATCAGTTTCACAGACTTGGTGAAATTACTGGACATGGCAGAAACAACATCAGGTAGCAATGTTCAGAGCAAGCAAAACACATGCTACAGGTACTTAACATAGCAAAACAAGGAATGGCATGAATCTACTAAATGCATAGAACAACCTTCCCTTACTGACCATGAGCCAAAAAGGATCCGAAGATATGATGGCACCCATGTAAGCATAGCAAGTTTCGTTAACAGGTTCCAGACAGCAGAAAACAGAGCATGGCATTAACAGAAATTATGAGGGCATCTTTGTGAGCTTGATGCACTCATCACAAAGCAATGCATGACAAAACAAGCATACCTATAGCAAGATGGCATGTTTATGAAGCTATCCATGGCAAGATAAAATTCATAGCATGTATGGATCAACTACAACAACCTTGACAAAATTGAATATCATGTTAACATTCTGCTAGAAATATTTTATAGCAAAAGTAGAGCAAGATTGAGACATGCTAGGGCACTCCATAATTGTAAACAGGGGCATGCATGGGTAGAGCACAACTATATATACAAAACATCCTTACTGAACATACCCAAAAGAAGCATGGATCTCTCTGTAGCCACATGGATACATGGCAACAAAATAACAGCAGTAACAGACTTGGCAAAAATCCTAAGTCCCTGAAAACAGAAACATCACGAAGCCTATTTTGCATGCTTGTGATAGTCACCACATAGATCACAAAAATACATGGCATACACCTCTGTAAAGATGGCATGGCATAGATCAAAACACATGTAGAGCTCATACTCATAAGATGCACACATCAATTGCAAAAAAAATAACAAATTACCAAGTTCTGATAAGCAACAACAGTAAACATCATATAGCACTCTTGCACCAGAGATTTGGTCATGAAGATGGACTCAAACGAGCATGGCACAATGGAACAAAATGAAGAGCATCTCGTAATGAACATTTCAATATATCATGCACGCCAAACGGAGCAGTATGCAGAGAGTTATGATGCGATGAACAGAGCAATATATCGTGGCAACTTCGGGACTTGGCAGAAAATGAGGGGGGAAAAGTCAACCTCTAGATCTGGATCGGGACCCGGCACGGAAGTTGTCGTGGAATTGTCACGACAGATGTCCTCGTGCAAGGACTTAGTCATGGAGCCATCGCCGCTAGGAAGCTTAAAGGGGTTAAACGGGACAAGGAACACGAGGGTTATACTGGTTCGGCCCCTTACGGTGAAGGTAAAAGCCTACGTCCAGTTGAGGTGGTATTGCTTTAGGGTTTCGATGACCAGGGAGCTTAATCGCTATTCCCGGCTCTCGATCTGTTGTCTCTCGTCCTGAACCGCCGCCGGGTCGTCCCTTTATATAGAGAGGTTGACGCCCCGCGGCTCTCAGAGTCCCGGCCGGCTTATAACAACATCCGGCTCGGACTCTTAACTACTCCTGCCTTATACTACAAGTCTTGTTACAACGGCGGTTTATCACTACGGGCCTTAAGCCGCCTCCGGGTCTAAGCCCATTATTGATCCGCCATCCTCAAGCTTGGTACTGGGCTTCGCGTGATGACCATTATGACGTAACCCGGCCCCTCCTGGGCGGGTGACTCTAATGGTTATATCCTCAACATTAGGCCCCAGATTGATTTGAACCGGTTCATGTCAATCTTCAATCCTTCTGAAAGAAAATCTTCCGGCTTCTGCTTGTGCGAAAGTTATAACCCTCCGTGACGTCATCTTCTGGATTCTTGGTAACCCGCCATGACATCATCTTCTGGATTCTTGGTAACCCGCCGTGACGTCATCTTCTGGATTCCTGGTAACCCGCCGTGACGTCATCTTCCATTAAGTTCATTTTTTATTCTGTCATATCCCAACGGATCTTATCTTTAATGGCTATCCCGAAAATCGAGGCATTTTCGTGGCAAGATAATCACGTCGTGGCCTCCTCGTTTCTCGCGCCCATTCATCAGCCGTGCCTTATGAATTGGCCCGGCCCATAAGCCTTCATTCACTTCCTCTCCTCCATCGTCTTCCTCCTCTGACACCCGAGAGCTCGAGCTCCACCGCCGCCGCCGCGCCTCTCGTCTTCATCAACCTCGGCCGCTGCATCACCCTGAGTCGGTCCAGAGAAAACGGCGGCGTCCTCCGCATCCCATCAACGCCAGTAAGTCCTTGCCACTCCATACAGTAGATCCGCATTAGGGTTCTTGTCGTTCTCCCCTGTTCTTCGCACTTCATCGCCATTTCTTTACAGTTCTTCCTACACGGCCCCTTGGATCCAGAAACCATATAGAGCTCGTGCGGCTGTGGTTTCGCACCCATTTTCAACAGTAGCATGTCCCGTTTACTTGCAAAGATATCTTCTTAGAGCTCATGAACTTCTCTGTATTAGCTTTCTAGGTCTAGAATTTTTTTCTTTCTGGACGATTGTTTGATCCAAAATAATTACTGCGATCTGTGAAACTTGTTTGCGCCACACTTAGTCAAAAATTGCATCTGTTAGCTATGGCGGCTTATATCTCCGGCTTAAAAGAGGCCATGCGCTGTGAAATTTCCGGCTCATTTATGATAGAGTTTTAAATAACTTGAATGACTCATGATGCCCACAGCGGCTTAGATAACCCGACACAATTAGCCATATGTCATTAGGCCCCTTCATAAGCCGCCATCTTGAATACTGAACTGTAATCTTCCTCCGGCTTATATTTGAACCGGACATTTCCCTTTGTCATAGGCTTTCGTCTTTCACAATGCCGCCCAAGGCTCCCAAGGCACCCATTACGTGCAACTGGATGAGATCCAATGTTACTGATGATACTTTAGCTGATTTCATGAAGACGGGTTACCTGCCTAAAAAGGAGGTCATGTCTTATCGTGCCCCTGACCCGTCCGAAGAAAGACCTCAACCAAGAGACACAGAGGTTGTGATATTTGCTGATCACATGAGCCGGGGCTTTGCTCCTCCCGGCTCAAAGTTCTTCAGAGACGTCCTGAACTTTTTGATCTGCGACCTCAAGACATTGGACCCCAATTCCGTGTCGAACATTTGTAACTTTCAAGTGTTTTGTGAGGTATACCTTGGAGAGGAACCCAGTCTGCTACTCTTTAGGGAGTTATTTTACTTGAACCGCCAGAACGAATGCGCCAACAGGCCTAGCTTGGAACTTGGCGGAATCTCCATTCAACGACGGAGAGATTGCCTCTTTCCTTACGCTGAGCCGCCAAGCCACCCAAAGGACTGGAACCAGACATGGTTCTACTGCCAAGATACTTCTCCAGATGATGAGAGCCCTCTGCTCGGCTTTCGTGCCCTGCGTCTGGAGCCAACTCACCCCCTGCCAGACAAACTATCTCAAGCTGAGCGTCAACCACTGATCCCCACCATCAACAAGCTTAAGGCTCTTCTGGGAAATGGCCTTAACGGCGTCGATCTGGTCCAGGTCTGGATTTCTTGGCGGGTGATTCCCTTGAGCCGCCGCCCCGGCTTAATGTGCAATTACACGGGCCGGAAGGATGATCCTCTGCGGCACAGCCCCAACGATCTACCTGAGGACGTCGTGGACGACATGACCAAGTCCCTCTTGAACGAGAGCTTAGCAGACTGCGGGAGGACCGGCTTAAGCCCCTTCTGCCAAGCTAACCCGGCTCCGGTGGTAAGCTACCAATCTGAGCACTTTACTTTCCATTTCAACAATTTTCGTTTTAACTTCAAGGAAACCCTTGTTGCATTTTTCCAGGCTAATGACAAGTTCTGGAAGGTCAAGTATGACCATGAGGCTGCCAAAAAAGCCAGGAAGGCTAAAAAAGCTGCCAGGAGAGCCGCTCCCCGCAAGAAGGGGAGTAAGCCTAGCGCCTCAGAGATGCTTCAGTTGGATGATAGCTCCGAGTCAGAGGTAGCCCTTGATTCGTTAGGCTCTTCTTTTGTTTTTCGTCTGTTTTTTAACCACCTTATTGACTTGATTATCCGCAGGATGATACCGGAGCGAGTAACCCGGTGGCTGAAGAGGTAACTATACTTTTCTCCGACTCGGACCCCTTGCCAAGGCTGAAAGTCCGAAGAGTAACCCGGAAAGTAAGATTTTCGCATCCTTTAGCTTATCAAGATCCTCAATTTCTTTTGAAGCAACAGATTCATGAGAGCCGGAGGGAAACCCGGGCCAGCAAGGATGCAGACCTCTCCTCCGGCTTACCCGAAGCATCAAGAAAGCGCCGAACTGAGGTTATCTCCAACTTATACCCTTTTCATCCTTTAGCGGGCGTCACTCGTCAACCACTCAATTCGTCTGATTCAAACTATCAGGAAACTTCACCTTCCTCCGGTGACTCCATGCAATCTAACTTGCCGGCTTTCAAGACCGCACCCGGGTAATGATAATCATCTCATTTTGTGCTTATCTTACTTATGTTTTTTGTACTAACCTTTTGATTTTCAGTGCCCAAGCCAAGCTCAGCAAGAGGGCCAAGAAAAATAAACCGGTCGAAGAGCCGGACTTAACTGAACCCAATGCCTCTGCCTCTGAGCCGCCATCTGCACCAACCCCGAAAACGCCGCCTGAACTGAAGAACAAACCATGGCGGGTTCTGACAACCCGGAGATTCCCAGCTCAGCTCAACCGGCCGATGACCCGGATGTGGTGATTACCCGGACTGAATATGTTGAGCCGAGAAGACCCACTGTGCTGTCCAGATGTTCTGCCAAAGAAGAACTGCTGGAGCGCCGCTGGGCTAGACTGGAAATCACTGACTATGCTAACTTGAGCATTGGAGACATTGTTTCTGGTTACATTGGTCAAGTGCACAACATCCGGGATCTGGAGATTGATATGGTGAAGCAGATACAGCAAAAATCTGAGGTACAACTCTCTTGCTTACTCCATAGTCATCCTTACCATGCTAGCCCCCAAGTCTATTACTTATGATAGAATATGTTGTAGACTTAACTTCGGGCTTACCTTCATGAACCGGCAATTATAAATAGAATCTTTCAGCATACATTAGCCCCCAAGTGCCAAGTGTCTTTGCTTGCAAAGTGCTTGGGACTTTAATGTTGTATAATAATCACTCACACTGTAACCCGGAATTTGTACAGGCTGCCTGCAAGAAATTTGAATCTGAAATCTCTGAGCTGAAGAACCGCCTGAAGACTCAGGAAACTGAGACCCGGAAGGCCAACGCCAAATTTGAGTTCAGTGTTGCTGCACAAGAAAAGCTGAAAAAGAAATTTGAAACAGAAAGAAAGACTTGGGCCGAGGAGAAAACTGCTTTGCTCAGCCGGGCTGAACAAGCAGAGGCTGCTCTGACTGAGAGAACCGCTGAACTCTCCGGCTTAAAGCGCCATGTGTCATAGATGGTCTCTGCAATCTTCGGTAAGTCATTCTGCAAGCTTTTAACAAGCTTACATTCTTTATGTCTTATAAGTCCCACAATTGCCATCAGCTCACCTAACTTTGTTATGCAGGTCCGAGAAGCTCCAACCTTAATCGAAATGTTCTGACCAAGCTGAAGACTGTTTACACCTTAGTGGAACAACTCTACACCGGGTCACAGCGTGCTTTAGCCGTTGTGGCTCTGTCCAATGAGGTTCCAACTCACCTGGTGGACGTACTCAGGCGGCTTGCCGTTCTTCCTTAGCGCTTCCAAGAGCTAAGACGGGCTTCTGCAAGAGCCGGAGCTATAGCTGCTTTGAGCCAGGCCAAGGCTTTTCTCCCGGAGCTAGACCCGGCCGACATGGCTCTTGGATACCCCAGCCTGAAGGAAGACGACACCCCCTTTGACCAGAAAGATTTCGCTGCCTGTGTGAAGAGCGTGCGCCCGGTGGCCACCCTGATTGGGAATGACACCGACCTTACCAAGTATCAGCCGGGCTATGACGTGGAGAATCAGAGGATCCCCACTCCACGCTATGAAGCAATCAGCTTGATCCCTCCGACTCGTAAGCATACCTTCGCCCCAGAAGTTGACCCGGCCGGGTTAATTGATGATGAGGCTCAATTTGAAGCTTTGAGCGGCATTGACTGGAAATCATCAACCTTCCAGGTCATGGAATCAGCCAGAGGAGTGGAGAGGGATGAGCCGGAAGCTTCGACCCAACAAGCACCTTGATTTTTAGGCGGCTCATGGCTACACCTTAAAACAATGCCTCACCTTTTGGACTCGGGGAGTCTTGTAATAGAGTAGGACAAACACTTAATTTTGTTGTGCCATCGTGCACGTGTTGAATGCTTAACTCCATTTAAGCTGCTTCTTCGTATTCCTCCGGGTTATAATTGATCATTTATTTTCCTTAAGCTTGAAGAACTGTCTTTAATTGTTCTGCATAGAAAAATAAATCACAAGTCTCTAGGCGGCTTACCGCATGGAGAGTCACATATCTTACACTTAACCTGGAACATAACCAAGGTCATAAAAGACCGGCTCCGGCTCTCAACCATATCTGGTGCTCCGGCTCTTAACCATATCTTCAGGATAACCACAATAGCCTACCTGCAAACTTTGCAAGTATATGTCCGGTTTATGTAACCCAAATAATGAGGTTGAGAACTCAACTCCGGTTCACCAGCATTGATAATGCTTTATTGTGTGCTAGTAACATTGTTAATCAAAGTTAAGCCGGCGGAGCAAGAACCGCCCTTGCACACTGTTGATATGACCAGAAGAACTTGTTGCAAATCAAAAGATCAAAACTTAGGGGCTTCCGGTTCGAATACGACCAGAGAACCGTCCCAAAGGGGTTAAGCTAAGATTCGAATGCGATCATATAGCCCCCAGTGGCTTTGGCGTTGCCGATCAAGAGGGTACCGACAGCTATGTTCTCTTTGGTTCGAATACGACCCATGTTTGAACAGGAAGCCCCCAAATGACCTTAAGAGTTGTTTAACGACGCTGATTCGAATACGATCCACGTCGGTTCTCAAAGGGGGTTGAGCTGTGATTCAAATATGATTAATAAAAATTCCCCAATGAGCTCGGCGATTTGCCAATCAAGTGGGTATCGACAGCTATGTTCTCTTTGGTTCGAATACGACCTATGTTTGAACAGGAAGCCCCCAGGTGATCATATTGGTAACGGCCAGATTCGGATACAATCGTAAGCCGGACCCACCTCCAAGTGACCATGTAATGTTGTAATGGAAATAACACATTTACCTTTGGAGGAGAAAAGGACAGAGGTCCTGCTTTATTATTTACCATAATATATACATGGCTATAGAAATATGTACATTATGAGAGCCGGTGGCTCAAGTGTAATAAGGCCGAAGCTGAGCTATGTTCCACGGCCGACGGGTCTCTTCCTCCGACTTGCGTGAATCTTTGTGCTCCCGAACATCGATAAGGTAGTATGACCCGTTGTGCAAGTTCTTGCTGACCACAAAGGGGCCTTCCCAAGGCGGGGATAACTTGTGCGCATCTGTTTGATCTTGGATGAGCCGGAGCACCAGATCACCTTCCTGGAAGACCCGGGACTTAACCCGGCGGCTGTGATAACGGCGCAGGTCTTGTTGGTAAATCGCCGAGCGAGCTGCTGCCACATCACGTTGTTCGTCCAACAAGTCAAGAGCATCTTGGCGCGCCCGCTCATTATCCGCCTCAACATAAGCCGCCACTCGAGGCGAGTCTGACGGATGTCGCTAGGGAGGACTGCTTCCGCTCCATAAACCATGAAGAAAGGCGTGCAACCCGTAGATCTGTTAGGAGTAGTATTGATGCTCCATAACACGGAGGGTAACTCCTCCACCCAACAACCCGGCGTCCGTTGCAAAGGGACCAAAAGCCGGGGCTTGTTGCCCTTCAAAATCTCCTGATTAGCCCTCTCAGCTTGACCATTGGATTGAGGGTGAGCCACTGATGAAACATCAAGTCGAATATGCTCTCGTTGACAAAACTCCTCCATGGCGCCCTTAGACAGATTGGTACCATTGTCAGTTATAATGCTGTGTGGAAAACCGAAGCGAAATATCACCCTTTTCATGAAGTGAACCGCTGTGGCCGCGTCACACTTGCTAACTGGCTCTGCCTCAACCCACTTTGTGAACTTGTCAACTGCCACCAAGAGGTGGGTCTTCTTATTCTTGGACCTTTTAAAAGGCCCAACCATATCAAGCCCCCAGACCGCAAATGGCCAAGTAATTGGAATCATCCTCAGCTCCTGAGCCGGCACATCAGCCCGTCGCGAGAACCTCTGACAACTGTCACATTTACTGACCAAGTCCTCCGCATCAGCATGAGCCGTCAGCCAATAAAAACCATGACGAAAAGCCTTGGCCACAAGGGATTTTGAGCCGGCATGATGGCCACAATCCCCCTCGTGAATCTCACGCAAAATTTCTTGACCTTCCTCAGGGGAAACAAAACGCTGGAAAGTTCCAGTGACACTGCGACGATGCAGCTCGCCATTGATAATTATCATTGACTTAGACCGCCGGGTTATTTGTCTGGACAAAGTTTCAGCCTCAGGCAATTCTCCCCGGGTCATGTAAGCCAAGTATGGTATCGTCCAGTCTGGGGTAACGTGGAGAGCCGCCACTAACTGTGCCTCCAGGTCAGGGATAGCCAAGTCTTCCTCTGTAGGCAATTTAACAGAAGGGTTATGCAAAATGTCCAAGAAAGTATTAGGCGGCACTGGCTTTCGCTGATAGCCCAGCCGGCTTAATGCATCAGCCGCCTTGTTCTTCCTGCGATCGATGTGCTCTACTTGGTAACCCTGAAAGTGTCCAGCAATGGCATCAACTTGACGACGATAAGCCACCATGAGAGGGTCCTTGGAATCCCACTTGCCTGACACTTGTTGAGCCACTAAATCTGAGTCGCCAAAGCACCTTACCCGGCTCAAGCTCATCTCCTTAGCCATCCGAAGACCATGGAGCAAGGCCTCGTACTCAGCTGCGTTGTTAGTATAGGGAAACATCAACCGTAGCACATAACGAAACTTGTCACCTCTAGGGGAAGTTAATACAACTCCAGCCCCCGAGCCCTCCAATTGCCTAGACCCGTCGAAGTGAATAGTCCAATATGTGTTATCCAGTTTCTCTTCAGGCACCTGCAGCTCTGTCCAATCGTTGATGAAATCCACCAATGCTTGAGATTTGATAGCAATGCGTGGCACGTATTTCAGACCATGAGGCCCAAGCTCTATAGCCCACTTAGCCACTCTTCCTGTGGCTTCTCTGTTTTGGATGATCTCTCCTAGGGGAGCAGAACTAACCACAGTGATGGGGTGACCCTGGAAATAATGCTTAAGCTTCCGGCTTGCCATGAACACACCATAAACAAGCTTCTGCCAATGTGGATACCGTTGTTTGGACTCAATGAGCACTTCACTGACGTAGTAAACCGGCCGCTGAACCGGATACTCCTTACCCTCTTCCTTGCGCTCCACTACCACAGCTACACTGACGGCTCGTGTGTTAGCGGCTACATACAGTAATAAGGGCTTCTTGTCAACCGGAGCAGCAAGAACTGGGGGCTCAGCCAGCGGTCTCTTCAAATCCTCAAAGGCAGCATTAGCAGCATCATTCTAGACAAAGTCATCTGTTTTCTTCATTAACTGGTACAGTGGCATGGCCTTTTCACCCAAACTGCTTATAAACCGGCTCAAAGCAGCGATGCGGCCTGCCAGACGCTGGACGTCGTTGATGCACGCCGGCTTAGCCAGAGAGGTGATTGCCTTGATCTTTTCCGGGTTAGCTTCAATGCCTCTGTTAGAAACCAGGAAACCCAAGAGCTTGCCCGCGGGAACACCAAAAACACACTTGGCCGGGTTAAGCATCATCTTGTAAACCCGGAGATTATCAAAGGTTTCTCTAAGATCATCTACCAAGGTCTCCTTCTCCCTGGACTTAACCACGATATCATCCACATAGGCATGAACATTGCGCCCAATCTGGTTATGAAGACAATTCTGCACACAACGCTGATAAGGCGCCTGCGCACTCTTGAGTCCAAAAGGCATAGACACATAACAGAAGGCTCCAAAGGGAGTGATGAACGTCGTCTTCTCCTGGTCCTTAACTGCCATTTTAATCTGATGGTATCCAGAATAAGCATCCAAAAAACTTAAGCACTCACAACTCGCCGTAGCATCAATGATTTTATCAATACGGGGGAGAGCAAAAGGATCAGCTGGACAAGCCTTGTTTAAGTCCGTGTAGTCCACACACATCCGCCAGGTGCCGTTTTTCTTGAGCACGAGTACCGGGTTAGCTAACCATTCTGGATGAAAGACTTCAACAATAAACCCGGCCGCCAAGAGCCGGGCTACCTCCTCACCAATGGCCTTCCGCCTCTCCTCATTAAACCGCCGAAGGAATTGCCTGACCGGCTTAAATTTCGGATCAATATTGAGAGTGTGCTCAGCGAGTTCTCTAGGTACACCTAGCATGTCAGAAGGTTTCCATGCAAAAATGTCCCTGTTCTCACGGATGAACTCGATGAGCGCGCTTTCCTATTTCGGATCCAGATTGGCACTGATGCTAAACTGCTGAGATGAGTCACCTGGAACAAAGTCAACAAGTTTAGTCTCATCAGCTGACTTAAATTTCATTGCCGGCTCATGCTCCGTGGTCAGCTTTTTCAGAGATGTCATATCTGTCGGGTCAACATTGTCCTTGTAAAACTTCAACTCCTCTGTTGCACAAACAGATTCTGCATAAGCCCCGTCACCTTCCTCACACTCCAAGGCTATCTTCCGGCTGCCATGAACCGTAATGGTCCCATTGTGACCCGGCATCTTGAGCTGCAAATACACGTAACACGGCCGTGCCATGAACTTGGCGTAAGCCGGCCGCCCAAATATAGCATGATACAGACTTCTTATCTTAACCACCTCAAAGGTTAATTTTTCCGCCCTGTAGTTGTATTCATCTCCAAAAGCCACTTCCAGCTCGATCTTTCCAACTGGATATGCCGACTTACCAGGAACCACACCATGGAAAACAGTATTGGACTGGCTGAGGTTCTTATCAATCAACCCCATACGACGGAAGGTCTCATAATAGAGGATGTTAATGCTGCTGCCTCCGTCCATGAGCACCTTAGTGAACTTATATCCCGCCACCTGAGGAGCCACCACCAGAGCCAGGTGACCCGGATTATCAACCCGGGGAGGGTGAACTTCCCTACTCCACACAATAGGCTGCTCAGACCATCTTAAATAGCGTGGAACCGCCGGCTCAACAGCATTCACAGCCCTTTTATGAAGCTTCTGATCTCGCTTGCACAGACTGGTGGTAAACACGTGATACTGTCCACCATTGAGCTGCTTTGGATTGGTCTGATATCCCCCCTGCTGCTGCTGCTGATGACCCTGGCCGGATTGCTGATTAAAGCCCCCTTGAACATTCTGAGAATTGGAATTTGAGCTGCCGCCCGGGCCATGAAAGCCGCCGGCGCCTGAGCCGCCACCTGGGCCATTATTGCCATTGAAAGCATTAGAATTCTTGAAGGCCTTCATGATTGCGCAGTCCTTCCACAGATGAGTGGCCGGCTTTTCCCTAGAGCCATGCCTTGGACAAGGCTCATTCAACAACTGCTCAAGCGTCGGGCCTGACCCGCCGGCGCAGGGAGGTGGTCTCCCCTTGCGCCGGTGGTTGTTACCCTGTGAACTGGTGTTGGCCACAAACTCCATACTGCCATCAGCTTTACGCTTGTTACCCCCTTGGTTCGCCGGGCTATGCTGGGGGCCCTTGCCATTGCCATTCCGTTTTCCCTTCCCTGTCCTTTCATCGTCCGATGCGGGATCCTTGGTACTATCAGAGTCGGCGTACTTAACCAGATCCGCCATCAGCGTACCCATATCGTTGCAATCGCGCTTGAGCCGCCCGAGCTTCATCTTCAGGGGCGCAAAGCGACAATTCTGCTCTAACATTAAGACTGCAGAGCCGGCATCCATCTTATCGGATGAATGTATTATCTCTTTGACCCGGCGAACACAATGGGTTGTAGACTCACCCTCCTGCTATTTTCCGTTAGTCAAATCCACAATTGACATAGACTGCCTACAGGTATCTTTGAAGTTTTGGATGAAACGGGCTTTCAGCTCAGCCCAAGACTCGATAGAATTTGGTGGCAGTCCTTTCAACCAAGTGCGGGCAGTCCCATCTAACATCATGGTGAAGTACTTGGCCATTGCCGCTTCACTGACCTCCAGCAACTCCATGGCCATCTCGTAACTCTTGATCCAGGCTCCGGGTTGTAAATCAGCCGTGTAATTAGGCACCTTCCTAGGCTCTTTGAAATCCTTGGGCAGACGTTCATTGCGGAGAGCCAGCACCAGACAAGGGACACCTCCAGTCCTCGTAGGTATACCCGCATCGATAGAAACTGTCGGATAAGCCGGGGGTGGCTGGTAAGCCGTCAACTGAGGCGCCTGCTCCGCCTCTTGCCATGCCCTGTCTTGATCTACCGCATGAAAGGCTCCGTTATGAGCCGTCGGATAAGCCGGGCCATGGCCAGGAGGCAAGTCATTGCGTCGGATGTTGCTTGAGCCGGTCGCTGAGACCATGTGCCTGCTATAACTCGGGCTCCAGCCTGGGCGAGGGGTTGAATGAATCCTGTCCCGGCTATAAGAATATGCCTCCTGCTGCGCCAGAGCCGTCTGAAGGAGTTCTCTGACCCGGCGGGTTTCAACCGCCGTTGGAGAGTCGCCATCGATTGGGAGAGCCGCCAGTCGCGCCGCCGCGGCGACCATGTTTTCCAACGGGTTGGCATAATGACCGGGTGGTATTGGCACATACTAAGGTGGGGCAGCGTTCACCCGGGGAGGCCCCATCACTTGGGGCTGAATTGACGTTCCAACCCCGGGCGTCATGACCTCTGGTGGGTTACTGGGCCCTGCACCAGGCGTGTTGAAGAGGTTTCGGGGATCGTAAACCGGAGGGAGTCGAGATTGGGCCTTTTGATGCCTCCTTCTCATGACCTCATTGGACGCGTTTTGATCCATCGTGAGCCGGAAAGACTGTGCCTGAATCAGCTGAGTCTGGGCGTCGAGAGCCGCCCTCTCCGCAGCCAGCCTGATCCCTCCCGCCGCTAGATCCTCCTTGGCTTTTGCTAGATCCAGCTTTAACTGTGCCACCTCCGTGTCATGCTGAGCTTGATCCGCTGGGGCGGCCGTAGCGGTTAATAGGGCCGTCATCTTGTCTGTGAGATCCATCAGCACCTGAGCCGGCGAGGGCACAGGGCTTCTTGCCCCGGCGGTGGGGTTTTGAACAGGTTGTGCGCCAGCCATGAAGATCCCAACCCGGCTCGGCGGCTCAAAGGGGTCCGGAATACTCTCGCCATTGGAACAACCCCTCAGCCTGCCATCTTGAAGTTGGTATAACGAGTCGGTTTCCTCTGTGGATGACTCGCCGTCAGAGCGAGCGGCCGTCTCCTCACCAGATCCAGATCCTTCAGAGAGCTCTCCATGGACGCATCCCACGAAAGCACACTTCAAGGCAGGCAAAGTCCGGGCCGGTCGTGCACGTTGAGCCGTCTCGACGAGATCGGTGCTGAGGTCCGGCTCAGGGCTCGGCTCACCAATCTTGCCAATAAAGACATGAATTCTGCCGAAGGGGACCCGGTACCTGTACTCAATTGAGCCGGCGTCGGGGCCCCAGTTTGCATCGTCGATGTAGAGCTTGCCGCGACGACTCTTGGTCATCCGGCCCACAGCGTATCCCTTGAGCCCTTCGAAGCTGCCCTTCAAGAACTCAAATCCACCGTGCGCTGGCCCCACGGTGGGCGCCAACTGCCGTGGAATTGTCACGGCAGATGTCCTCGTGCAAGGACTTAGTTGTGGAGCCATCGCTGCTAGGAAGCTTAAAGGGGTTAAACGGGACAAGGAACACGAGGGTTATACTGGTTCGGCCCCTTACGGTGAAGGTAAAAGCCTACGTCCAATTGAGGTGGTATTGCTTTAGGGTTTCGATGACCAGGGAGCTTAATCGCTATTCCTGGCTCTCGATCTGTTGTCTCTTGTCCTGAACCGCCGCCGGGTCGTCCCTTTATATAGAGAGGTTGACGCCCCGCGGCTCTCAGAGTCCCGGCCGGCTTATAACAACATCCGGCTCGGACTCTTAACTACTCCTGCCTTATACTACAAGTCTTGTTACAACGGCGGTTTATCACTACGGGCCTTAAGCCGCCTCCGGGTCTAAGCCCATTATTGATCCGCCATCCTCAAGCTTGGTACTGGGCTTCGCGTGATGACCATTATGACGTAACCCAGCCCCTCCTGGGCGGGTGACTCTAATGGTTATATCCTCAACAGAAGTCGAGGCGGCCGGAGCTCATCGCCGGAGCTGGAGAAGGAGGAGGGGGCCGGCCGGAGATGGAGAGGAGGGAGACGGGGCGCGGCGCCGGTGGGAGGTCGGAGGAGGCGGCGGTCGCGGGCTTCGGCGGAGGAGCTCGGGCGCGGGCGCGGGGAACGGCGGCGACCGGCGGGTGGCGGCACGGGTTGGTGGACG
>NC_057808.1:169919147-169932840 GCF_018294505.1 Triticum aestivum
GGCGTACGGGCGGCGGGGGCACCACGTGTCGCGCGCTGGTTGGCTGCGGGCGGCGGCGGCTTTCGTCCGGCGCCGGGCAGACGTGTCCGGCGCGCGGAGGGAGAAGGCTAGGGTTTCGGGACCCGGAATTTCAGAGAGGGGACACATATTTATAGGTAGAGGGAGCTAGGAGACTCCAAATGGAGTGCGGTTTTCGCCCACACGATCGTGATCGAACGACCAAGAGCATGGAGGGGACTTAGATGGGTTAATGGGCTGTTTGGAGGGGTTTTTTGCTGCAACACACAAAAGGACTTTGCGGTTACCCGGTTAACAGTTGGAGTATCAAACGACCTCCAAATGGAACGAAACTTGACAGGTGGTATACCAAGGCCACTTGGCAAGACTCGGTCCATTCCGAGAACGTTCAACACCCGCTCACGAAAAGAAACAAGAGGGGGGCGCCGGTGCCTGTGGGAGTGCCGGATTGCAAAACGGACAACGGAAAAAATGCTCGGATGCATAAGAAGAACACGTATGCAAAAGCAATGCTCATGATGACATGATATGAGATGCATGACATGAACAAAATGCAAACGAAAGACAAAACCTAACCACGGAGGGAATATCATAACACATAGCCGAAAATGGCAAGAGTTGGAGTTACAAATACGGAAAGTTACATCCGGGGTGTTACAACACTCCACCACTACGAGAGGATCTCGTCCCGAGATCTAGGATGGCACGGGAGGGAAACGGAAGAGGAAAAGGTAAAACAAAGTTGCTTCTTTGACAAACGAGTGAAACTAAAGAACCTTGAGAGGTTAAACAACTTTTAGAAAAGAATACAACGGAGATGAACGAGATTACAAACACTCCGTTAGAAAAGCAGAACAAGGAACATTATGAGAACCTTGTGGGTTGAAAGACATGAAACAAGGGCTTAACGAACCAAAAGAATATGAAACCACACCGATATAACGAGATAGCCAAGGAACAAGAATGACATAATTTTGACAGCACTCTGGTTGAAAAAGAGAAGGAAACTTGATAACATGAAAAGAAATTGAAGAGATGACACCACACTCCGGTTAAATGGATAAGCAAGGAAAGAAGATGATCTTGACAAAACGAGAAGATGGGTCGAAGAGAGCGATATCACAATGCCTCCGGTAGAAATGAAAGAATACAATGAAAAGAACGGAGAAGAACGGAGTTGTTGAAAAATCAACAAAGAAAGGATATGATCTTCGTGGGCTTATGGAGATATCTCAAAACTTGAGGTGAAATTGTGCCACTAACAAAAACAATTGCTTGCTTGAGATCAACGAAGAGATGAAAACTTCTCTCGCCGAGAGGATAGGAGAAAACTTGGATCATTGATGAGCACCACAATAGCAACATTCCTTAGGGAAGGCTTTAGGTGAAATATAACCCAAGATAACTCCAATGAAGAAACGATGGGTTTAAATATCTCATTCTTGATAACTTATGAATCATGAAACATGAAGAAAATTATCAAGAATGACATAACACCACCTCAAAAGATAAGAGAGAAAGAATTGCACTTTGGAATGCAGGAAGAAAATATTTGAGCTCTTCCAACAAGAATCTTGAGAACACTTCGAGAATGAATTAAATCCTTGATGAACCACCATGAAAAAACTCCATGAAGAACTCCGGTAATAAAAGGATGATAGAAAGAAAGAGAAGTTGAAAACACCAGGTGAAGCCTTGCAGTGATAAGATGAAGCTTTGAAATGATATAACCGAGAACACTTGGAACTCCGGAAAGAAAGATGAACAAATGAAATCAAGAATTTTGATGAACCTCCGGAATAAGGAATTGAATTTACTCGATGAAACAAGAATAAGAATTACATTATGCTCATCCTTCACCAATTAATTGATGACAAGCAATGGATTTGTCATAGTACTTACTCTCGTAGAAAGGATTAAGATAGATATGGCGCAAACTTGGGAAGGTCTTGATGGAACCACCGGTAGGATTTGGAAACAACGAATGAATTGATATCATAACGAAGGAATAGAAATCTTGAACGAACCACCGTAAGAATTGAAAATGAACGAAGAAAAGATAAAGAAACAACGGGAAGAATTAGAAAATGAACGAAGATACTTGAGAGAATTTAGATACAAGTGAACGCAGAGATCCTGAGCTGACTAGATAATACTTGAATGATGCACGGGAAGAATTCGAGAACGAGAGCTGAAAGCTGAGAATGAATAATTCTGAGATGATGAGTTCCAGAGAATCAAACTGAAAAGACTCCTGAATTGCTCCGGATGGGTGAAAAGAATTCTCACACTCAAAACAATTATGAGAGGACGGCAACAAGTTAGAACCACGCATCTTTGAGAGAACGGATTAGATTGAAGAGGAACTCTTCTTCGGTCTTCAAATGTTGAGAATGATGACGAGAAACACCACCATGAATTGTTGAGATATTCCAGGATGAAAATAAGAAAGGTTGAACCAACAATGAAAATAATTTGGAAGATCTTGGAAAAAGACATCTGACTGATGATAACTCATTCTTACGTCAAACTTTGAAATGAATTTGGGAATAGCTCCGGGAAAATTAGAAGAATCAGGTAAGATCCTGGGAAAAGACCTGGGGGTTAGGGCCCACTCAACAGATACACCGTTGAACGATTTAAAAGAGAGATTGCGTCGGTTCAATTAAATGGCTTGAATAAGGTAAGACCTCGAAATAGCTAGAAAGGATTAAGAATAGAAACATGAATCCTCTGGGATACCTTCAGCACTCCAGATAAACATGAATAGCAAGAGGTGGAAGATTAAGAGGTGCACCGGCATGAGAAAACATTTGAAATGATGAAAGGATACGATCAACACCGAAAGCTTGCATTGAAACCACCGAGGAAGATAAGAGAACAAAGAATGATAAACTTGAAGCTCCGTTAGTATCTCCATGGGAAATCACCGGATAAGAACATTGACAGAAAAGAATGGAGAGACTTCCCATCTATAAGATGGATACTTGATTAAGAAATCTGAGTCCTTGAAGAAAAAGGGTGGGACGGCGGGAAAAGAAAGGCAACTTGGGCAGCTGGAATGGATACCGTTGAGAAAACTTCGAATTGATCTTGCGAATGTTGGGATGACTGGATGCACTTGAAGAGAAGCACGCCGGTTGGAAAGAATTGGGACGACAATCTCGATGATCAAGAAGGATTGGTATTCACATAGAAGTATGAGAACACCACTTAGGAAAGGTAGGGAATCAACACCTGACAATGAAGGAACTCGAATACCACAACTTAAAACAAAACAAAGGATTGGCTCGCAGAATAAGCCGGAACAAACATATGATAGAGATTTCGTCCGAAGTTTTCGTGGTGGGGCCCACACGGGCTCGGTCGTACAGCACCATCATGTACAAGGCAGTGCACATGACATACGAAGCTTCCCCGAGTCGGCATAGCCAAGGACTCTTTAAGACACTACGAGACCACTGTAAAACCAACCGTGGAAAGGCGGACCACTAGACGTCGAACCCCAATCTCATATCATGCATCTGTCGGAAAGATATCCTCAGAGCTACTTGAATTCCCACTTATAAACTCCCGAAACTTTCTGGTTATGCAATCTGGTGTTGGGGATACAGGGGACACAAAATATATCACCCAAAATAGCAATCCCTGGATCCAGCTGTATCCATCCGTCAACACATAACCAAGAAACCTTCGGAAATCATGTAGCTCAACCTTCGAAAAGCATCCGTTATACGAGTTATGGCAATACTCCCGAACTCCCACCCCAGTACTGGGTGGCGTCGAGGTGATCTCACCAACAACTGCATAAAAGAGATTTTCGATGTCGGCGAAACTCAGGTATTCCAGAACTGCAACGATAAAATTGTGACGACAACACCTCGGAGCTCAACTCCCCGGGACACTGCCACAACCCCTAAATGTCAGGAGGCACCAAGAACAATGTTCTTGTCACAAAACGATCGGAACGATTCTAAGATACCTGCGTGATCCTAAAAAAAATTAGTGAAATTTGAGGAGAGAAGAGTCAAAACTTCTACGTCAGGAGGCCTCACGAGAGCGACGAAGGGACTGAGGAGTAAAAAGAATCCTAATCTCCGATATATATAATCCTAAGACTCAAAACATTTTTGTTCTAGACTCAACAATGCCAGCGATTCGATCAAGCAGGGGGCTCCTAAGTCGGGGATGGCTCTGATTACCAACTTGTAACGCCCACGATGCGGCTATATCTCCCACGTGTCGAGGCACGACTTAGAGGCATAACCGCATTGTGGTATTGTCGCAAGAAGGGTCATCTTCACACAATCCCATGTAATGAACAAGAATGGGATAACGAGAGTTGGCTTACAATCGCCACTTCACACAATACATAAATAAATTCATACATCATCCAAAATCCACACATAGACCGACTACGGTCAAATCCAAAAGAAAATAAGACAACCCCAAATGCTAGATCCCCGATCGTCCCAACTGGGCTCCACTACTGATCATCAGGAAAGAAACATAGTAACGACCACGTTCCTCGTCGAACTCCCACTTGAGCTCAGTTGAGTCACCTGCACTGGCATCGTCAGCACCTGCAACTGTTTTGGTAGAATCTGTGAGTCACGAGGACTCAGCAATCTCACACCCGCGAGATCAAGACTATTTAAGCTTATAGGAAAGGATGGTGTAATGAGGTGGAGCTGCAGCAAGCACTAAGCATATATGGTGGTTAACATACACAAATGAGAGCGAGAAGAGAAGCAACGCAATGGTCACGAAGCTAGAATGATCAAGAAGTGATCCTAAAACTACTTACGTTCATGCATAACTCAAATCGTGTTCACTTCCCGGACTCCGCCGAAAAGAGACCATCACAGCTACACACACGGTTGATGTATTTTAGTTAAGTCAAGTGACAAGTTCTCTACAACCGGACATTAACAAATTCCCATCTGCCTCATAACCGCGGGCACGACTTTCGAAAGATAATACCCTGCAGGGGTGTCCCAACTTAGCCCATTATAAGCTCTCACGGTCAACGAAGGATAAACCTTCTCCCGGGAAGACCCGATCAGTCTCGGAATCCCGGTTTACAAGAAATTTCGACAATGGTAAAACAAGACCAGCAAAGCCGCCCGAATGTGCCGACAAATCTCGATAGGAGCTGCACATATCTCGTTCTCAGGGCACACCGGATGAGCAGTCCGTACAACTAAAACCAGGCCTCAAGTTTCCCCGAGGTGGCGCTGCAAAGGGCTCTAGTTTGGACCAGCACTCAGAGGAACACTGGCCCGGGGGTTTAAATAAAGATGACCCTCGGCCTCGCGAAAACCCAAGGGAAAAGGCTTAGGTGGCAAATGGTAAAACCAAGGTTGGGCCTTGCTGGAGGAGTTTTATTCAAGGCGAACTGTCAAGGGGGTCCCATAAATCACCCAACCGTGTAAGGAACGCAAACTCAAGGAACATAATACTGGTATGACGGAAACTAGGGCGGCAAGAGTGGAACAAAACACCAGGCATAAGGCCGAGCCTTCCAGCCTTTACCAAATATATAGATGCATTAATTAAATAAGAGATATTGTGATATTCCAAAATATCCATGTTCCAACCTGGAACCAACTTCAACTTCACCTGCAACTAGCAACGCTATAAGAAGGGCTGAGCAAAAGCGGTAACTTAGCCAAACAACGGTTTGCTAGGAAAGGATGGTTAGAGGCTTGACATGGCAATATGGGAGGCATGATATAGCAAGTGGTAGGTAGCGCAGCATAGCAATAGAACGAATAACTAGCAAAGCAAAGATAGAAGTGATTTCGAGGGTATGGTCATCTTGCCTGCAAGGTTCTCAGAGTTGTCGAAAGCTTGATCCTCGTAAGCGTACTCAACAGGTTCCTCGTTCACGAACTCGTCTCCCGGCTCTACCCACAGCAAGAACACAAGCAATGGAACCACAATCAAACACGGGAAATGCACAAGCAACATGATGCAAAACATGCATGATATGCGAGATGTCGTATGCGATGCATATGCGTGCTCCGGAAGAAAAAGGATGAACAAGGCAGCAACTTGGTGAACCAAGTATGCCACTGGAAAGATGAGATGATTTCGGTCGAAATCGATATAAAGATCACCGGAAACGGATGCACGGTTTGCAAATGGCAAGCAAAACAAGAATGACACGAATCTGCAATTAACAACATGATAGCACATATAATACATCAAGTAACTATGCTATAGCACACCAACATAGCAACAAAGCATATGGCAGTCATCTACAGGAGATGATTGACAAAAGATGAACTCTGAGCTATGTCTAGATCACACAATAACAGGTTCAAATAAGCATGGTAAAAGTGCAAAAGATATCAGTTTCACAGACTTGGTGAAATTACTGGACATGGTAGAAACAGCATCAGGTAGCAATGTTCAGAGCAAGCAAAACACATGCTACAGGAACTTAACATAGCACAACAACGTATGGCATGAATCTAATAAATTCATAGAACAAAAGTCCCTTACTGACCATGAGACAAAAAGGATCCGAAGATATGATGGCACCCATGTAAACATAGCAAGTTTCGTTAACAGGTTCCAGACTTAGCAGAAAACAGAGCATGGCATTAACAGAAATTATGAGGGCATCTTGGTGAGCTTGATGCACTCATCACAAAGTAATGCATGACAAAACAAGCATACTTACAGCAAGATGGCATGTTTATGAAGCTATCCATGGCAAGATAAAATTCATAGCATGTATGGATCAACTACAACAACCTTGACAAAATTGAATATCATGTTAACATTCTGCCAGAAATATTTTATAGCAAAAGTAGAGTAAGATTGAGACATGCTAGGGCAATCCATAATTGCAAAAAGGGGCATGGATGGGTAGAGCACAACTATATATACAAAACATCCTTACTGAACATACCCAAAAGAAGCATGGATTTCTGTGTAGCCACATGGATACATGGCAACAAAATAACAGCAGTAACAGACTTAGCAAAAATCCTAAATCCCTGAAAACAGAAACATCACGAAGCCTAGTTTGCATGCTTGTGCTAGTCACCACATAGATCAAAAAAATACAAGGCATACACCTCTGTAAATATGGCATGGCATAGATCAAAACACATGTGGAGCTCATACTCATAAGATGCACACATCAATTGCAACAAAAATAACAAATCACCAAGTTCTGATAAGCAACAGCAGTAAACATCATATAGCACTCTTGCACCAGAGATTTGGGCATCAAGATGGACTCACACGAGCATGGCACAATGTAACACAATGAAGAGCATCTCTTAATGAACATTTCAATATATCATACGCGCAAAACGGAGCAGTATGCAGAGAGTTATGATGCGATGAACAGAGCAATATATCGTGACAACTTCGAGACTTAGCAGAAAATGAGGGGGGAAAAGTCAACCTCTAGATCTGGATCGGGACCCGGCACGGAAGTCGAGGCGGCCGGAGCTCGTCGCCGGAGCTGGAGAAGGAGGGGGGCGGCGGCCGGAGATGGAGAGGAGGGAGATGGGGCGCGGCGCCGGCGGGAGGTCGGAGGAGGCGGCGGTCGCGGGCTTCGGCGGAGGAGCTCGGGCGTGGGCGCGGCGAACGGCGGCGACCGGCGGGCGGCGGCGCGGGCTGGTGGACGGCGGCGGACGCGAGGCGGCGGCGGGGAAGCGGCGACGGGCGGCGGGGCAGCCTCGGGAGTGGGGAGGCGCTGGCGCGCGCGGGGGCGGAGGAGACGGGCTCGGGGGGGCCGACTCGGGCCAGGCTGGCCGGTGGCGTACGGGCGGCGGGGGCGCCACGTGTCGCGTGCCGGTTGGGGACCCGGAATTTCGGAGAGGGGACACATATTTATAGGTAGAGGGAGCTAGGAGACTCCAAATGGAGTGCGGTTTTCGCCCACACAATCGTGATCGAACGACCGAGAGCATGGACGGGACTTTGATGGATTAATGGGCTGTTTGGAGGTTTTTTTTTGCTGCAATACACAAAAGGACTTTGCGGTTACCCGGTTAACCGTTGGAGTATCAAACGACCTCCAAATGGAACGAAACTTGACAGGTGGTCTATCGGTGGTATACCAAGGCCACTTGGTAAGACTCGGTCCATTCCGAGAACGTTCAACACCCACTCACGAAAAGAAACAAGAGGGGGGCACCGGTGCCTGTGGGAGTGCCGGATTGCAAAACGGACAACGGGAAAAATGCTCGGATGCATAAGAAGAACACGTATGCAAAGCAATGCACATGATGACATGATATGAGATGCATGACATGAACAAAATGCAAACGAAAGACAAAACCCGACCACGGAGGGAATATCATAACACATAGCGGAAAATGGCAAGAGTTGGAGTTACAAATACGGAAAGTTACATCCGGGGTGTTACAGCAGGAGTCAAAAAAATGAAACAAGACACTGAGGTAACAACGAAGGAATTGGAGATTTTGCAGACTGAAATTTGTGCTATCTAAATCCGGCCAATCCTATTTTCTGAAGAGATTATAGTTCAAATGGTAAGTTATGTTGATGCGCGTCCATGATGTATGAGCTGTATTTGCCTAGTGTATGTAATTTGCTGTTTGTGTATGCTTTATTATCACTGGTGCCGAACCATAATGCCCAGTGGGTATAATCGGCTGTAATTTCTTTATTGTATAGTGTAGGATTATTCTACGTTTCTATGCCTTAGTCTCTTTATTGTATAGTGTATGTTTTTTAGAGGTGATGGTATAGAGTAGGATAATTCTTTGAATATGCTATATCGTTCAAACGGGGGCCAACTCGCCCAAACATTGTAGTGACCATGGCCCTCCACAGGCCGTACGATCCATGGGCCATCCACGGGACAGACGATCCATGGCCTTCTATGGCCGTCGGATCCGTGGGCCTTCTATGGGCTATCGGATCCGTGGGCCTTCTATCGGCTGTCAGATCCATGGGCCTTCTGTGGGCTGTCGGATCCATAGGCCTTCTATGGGCCATCGGATCCATAGGCTTTCTATGGGCCATCGGATCCATGGGCCTTCTATGGGCCGTAGGATCAATGTGCCATCTATGGGTCGTCGGGTCAATGGGCCTTCTACGTCCCGTAGGATCCATGGGCCTTCTACGGGCCGTCTCATCTATGGGCCTTGTACGGGCCATATAAGGGGCCATAAATGGGCTAGAGTGGAAATAGTACGTTTCATGGGCTGACCATAATGGGCCGTTAATAGGCCATATTTGATGATGCAGTCGGATGTGGGGTTCCGACAAACCCTTAAGGTTCAAACACTGGGGTGCGCGCGGAGTCTTTCCCTCCTACCTATCTACGCCCTAGCTCGCTAAGATCTCACGGACGAAATCGATGAACTCGCAATCACAGAGAGGCACGAGATTTATACTGGTCCGGGCCACCATTGTGGTGTAATAGCCTACTCCAGTGTGGTGGTGGTGGATTGCCTCTTGGGCTGGTGATGAACAGTACAGAGGGAAGAACAGCCTCCTGAGGTTGAGTTGTTCTTGTGCTTGCGGACTTGTGCGCATGAGAGCTGGATCAACTGCTCGGTATCCCCCCTCCACTATGGTGGCTAGACCTATTTATAGGGGCCCTGGTCCTCTTCCCAAGTATTGAGCGGGAAGGGAGCCAACAACGGCGGGCAAATTTGAAGGGGGATAGCTAGTACAAGCTATCCTGACAAAAGTGGTCTTCGCCTGCGAAAAGCTCTGCGGTGACGCCGTCTTGGGCTCCACGATGACCTCCGTCTTGCCGTCCTCCTGGTCTTGGTCTCGTTGCACCAATATATCAACCTTTGCCTGATGCCTCGGTACTCTTCGCCTGCGCTGGCCTCCTTAGCACCAAAGAGGAAACAAGGACGCTGCGCGCTGGCGCCCGCCTGGTGCCGATCATCATGGCACACGTCACGAGAGCCTCGTGGGGTTTTCCCTGCCTTGATATCTCCACTCCTCGCGAGCCTGCCTGACTAGGCCACTCTTGAGGAGGTCTTGCGTCGTCTGCCTCACGAGGCTTGGCCCCTCGCGAGGGTCTTGTATGCCTTGTTGATGAAGATGGGCCGTACGGCCTGCTGGCTTAGCCACGCCGTGAGCCACAGGCAGGCAAGTCTAGGGACCCCCGTTCCCAGAACACCGACAGTAGCCCCCGGGCCCAAGGTGCGCTCGGGCTTGGCTTCGCGGCGAAGCCAAGGGTCAAGTACGGAGCACCACGGGCCCCAAAAGCCTGCAGCCTCGGTTGACGCGTGGCGGTTGATTGGACGTGGGCGTCTCCGCTTCCCGACGCTGCCTCGGCAACTGCACGACTTGACAAGTCTGTAACGCCCACGATGCGGCTATATCTCCCACGTGTCGAGGCACGACTTAGAGGCATAACCGCATAGTGGTTTTGTCGCAAGAAGGGTCATCTTCACACAATCCCATGTAATGAACAAGAATGGGATAAAGAGTTGGCTTACAATCGCCACTTCACACAATACATAAATATCATCATACATCATCCAAAATACAATCATATAGACCGGTTACGGTCAAAATCCAGATGAAAATAAGACAACCCCAAATGCTAGATTCCCGATCGTCCCAACTGGGCTCCACTACTGATCATCAGGAAAAGACACATAGTAACGACCACGTTCCTCATCGAACTCCCACTTGAGATCGACGCCATCATCTGCACTGGCATCGCCGGCACCTGCAACTGGTGTTGGAAGTATCTGTGAGTCACGGGGACTCAGCAATCTCACACCCGCGAGATCAAGACTATTTAAGCTTATAGGACAAAGAGGTGCAAAAAGGTGGAGCTGCAGCGGCAAAAGCATATATGGTGGCTAACTTGCGCAAATGAGAGCGAGAAGAGAAGCAATGGAACGGGCGTCATCTAGCAATGACCAAGAAGAGGTCCTGAACACCTACTTACGTCATACATAACACAGACCGTGTTCACTTCCCGAACTCCGCCGAGAAGAGACCATCACGGCTACACACGCACTTGGTGTATTTTAATTTGGTCAAGTGACAAGTTATCTACAACCGGACATTAACAAATTCCCATCTGCCTCATAACCGCGGGCACGGCTTTCGAAAGATAATACCCTGCAGGGGTGTCCCAACTTAGCCCATCATAAGCTCTCACGGTCAACGAAGGATAAACCTTCTCCCGGAAAGACCCGATCAGTCTCGGAATCCCGGTTTACAAGACATCTCGACAATGGTAAAACAAGACCAGCAAAGCCTCCCGAATGTGCCGACAAATCCCGATAGGAGCTGCACATATCTCGTTCTCAGGGCACACCGGATTGTCCAAGCTTCCGATAGGCCAGACCAAAGTTGCCCCTGGTGGCCACCGGCGACTGACAGTTTGGACCAATACTCAGAGGAGCACTGGCCCGGGGGTTTAAAATAAAGATGACCCTCGGGCTCTAGAAAACCCGGGGGAAAAAGGTATAGGTCGCAAATGGTAAAACCAAGGTTGGGCCTTGCTGGAGGAGTTTTATTCAAGGCGATCTGTCAAGGGGGGTCCCATAAATCACCCGACCGCGTAAGGAACGCAAACTCAAGGAACATAACCCCGGTTAAACAGTAACTAGGGCGGCAAGAGTGGAACAAAACACCAGGCATAAGGCCGAGCCTTCCACCCTTAAACAAAATATATAGATGCATTAAATAAAATAAGATATATTGTGATATCCCAACCTATCCATGTTCCGACATGGAACAAACTTCAACTTCACCTGCAGCTAGCAACGCTATAAGAGGGGCTGAGCAAAAGCGGTAACATAGCCAAACAACGGTTTGCTAGGAAAGGATGGTTAGGGGCTGACATGGCTGAAATAGGAGACATGATATAGCAAGTGATAGGTAGCGAGCATGGCAATAGAGCGAACAACTAGCATAGCAAAGATAGAAGTGATTTCGAGGGGTGGTCATCTTGCCTGCAAGGTTCTCAGAGTTGTCGAAAGCTTGATCCTCGTAAGCGTACTCGACAGGTTCCTCGTTCACGAACTCGTCTCCCGGCTCTACCCAAAACAAGAACACAAACAAACGGAACCACAATCAACAACGAGAAATACGCAAGCAACATGATGCAAAACATGTATGATATGCAAGATATGATATGCGATGCATATGCGTGCTCCGGAAGGAAAATGATGAGCATGGCAGTAACTTGGCAAACCAAGCATGCCACTGGAAAGATGAGATGATTTCGGTCGAAATCGATATAAAGATCACCGGAATCGGATGCACGGTTTGCAAATGGCAAACAAAACAAGAATGACACTAATCTGCGATAAACAGCAAGATAGCACTTAACATACAACAAGTAACAATGCTACAGCACCCCAACATAGCAACAAAGCACATGGCAGTAATCTACAGGAGATGCTTGACAAAAGATGAACACTGAGCTACGGCTAGTTCACAACATATCAAGCTCAAACAAGCATGGCAAAAGTGCAAAAGATTACAGGTTCACAGACTTGGTGAAAATTTGGACATGGCAGAAATCAGCATCAGGTAGCAATGTTCAGAGCACGAAATCAATATGCTACAGGAACTTAACATAGCAAAACAAGGCATAGTAGTGTTCTACTAAATGCACATGACAAAAGTCCCTTCATGACTAGAAGCCAAACAGGACCAGAAGATATGATGGCAAGCATGTAAACATAGCAAGTTTCGTCATCAGGTTTCAGACTTAGCAGAAAACAGAGCATGGCAGAAATATTAATATGTAGGCCTCTTTGTGAGCTTGATGCACTCACTACAGAGCAATGCATGACAAACCAAGCATACCTACAACAAGATGGCATGTTTATGAAGCTATACATGGAAAGAACAATTGCATAGCATGTATGGATCAACTACAATAAGCTTGGCAAAAATGCATGTCATGTTAAGAATCTGTCGGAAATATTTTATAGCAAAAGTAGAGCAAGATTGAGTCATGCTATGGTACTCTAAAATTGCAAACAATTGCAGGAATGGATCCATTACAACTATAGCTACAAAACATCCTTACTGAACATCTCCAAAATATGCATGTATCTCCCTGTAGCATCAAGTTTACATGGCAACAAAATTACAGCAGACAAGGACTTGGAGAAATCACTAAGTCCCTGAAATCAGAAATATTACGGGGCCTACTTTGCATGCTTGTGCTAGTCACCACATAGATCACAAAAATACATGGACTATACCACTGGAAAGATGGCATGGCATACTTCAAAACACATGTAGAGCTCATGCTCAAAAGATGCACAGAATAAATGATACAAAAAAGACAAATCTCCAAGTTCTGATAAGAACCAGAGATTAACAGCAACTAGCCCTCTTCCAACGAAGATTTGGGCATCAAGATGACCTCTAATGAGCATGGTGCAATTGAACAAAATGAAGAGCATCATGAGACGAACAATTTGACATATTATACGCGCGAATCGGAGCTACATGCACAAAGTTATCGCATCTCGAACATAGGCACTTGCTGATGGAATTCTCAGACTTGGGAAAAAAACGAAGCGAGGGAAAAGTCAACGGGCAGTACCCTCGATCGGATCTGGGCCGGCTCCCGAGCTCGAGCCCGAGCCCGACGGCAGCGAGGCAGGGACCGGCGGCGGGCGGCGCTAGGCGGGGGAGGAGACCGGCGGCGGGCGGCGCTAGGCGCGGGAGGAGA